>NC_051059.1:22207713-22275213 GCF_904848185.1 Acanthopagrus latus | reverse complement strand
TCCGGCCTGAGATAGAGTGACTCTACTTTTTACTGACTGAGACTTTGAGTTTGCGACGGTACAGCAGCGCCTGTTCAAGGCCGAGCTTACAGGACAGTAAACTGCCTGCTCTAATTCGCCCATCGGAAGAACCAAACTGCATTTTTCACTCAGCCGGTGTCTCTCCGCGACTTTTACTCTTGTTCACGCTGCTTCGTGAAGGCAGCCCGATAATAACGGCCGTCGGCGGAGTGTAACATTAACTGCAGTTTGTTTCGGACTGTTTATTTTTCTGCTTCCTGCTGTTGACCGAGAAACCTTATTAGGATGAAGTGAGGTGTCGCAGAAGCAGGAAGGCAAACAGAGTGTCTGTGAGCAATTAAATATGACACGTTCTCATGTTTGCATTTGACGGAGAAGCCCCTTCAAATCCAGTCGCTCAAGACTGTTTTTATGACTTCTAAATGAATCCATACCCGGCGGAGCGGTCTGTGGTCACAGTGACGACGAACCCTCAAAACAGGAAAATGGGACGGACAAACCTTCAAGGACTTTGTATCCATCAGCAGGTAAGATTTTTAGCCATTTAAAAAGGAAGAGATTCAATCATGGCAGAATTCAATTTGAGAGTTTATTTTGAAGAGATTGAGAGAACGACTCCAGGGATGACTGCGCCAGACTCAATAATGAGGCAAAGCTAAACGCTTATTCATTATGAGTGTTAGTCCTATCAGACGCAGGCAGCTGAGACAGAGAGCGAGACGGGAAGTGAAGCAGAAGGACCGACACCGCGAGCGGAGGAATGAACAACAGGCGGGGGGGGTCACATCTGAGGAAACACGGCCGGGTAAAGTAAATTAAAGCAAGCCAAATGGAAAGTGAAAGGCCAGGATGAGGAAAACGGGGAAAGTGTGAGACAGAATAATTTATCGAGAGAGAGAGAGAGCGAGAGGTGGAGGAGGTGGTGAGGAGGCCGGGAGGTCGTAGTAGAGCGGCGGAGGAGGCCGAGACTGCGGAGGAGTTCTCACCCGCTGGTTGTTTGCCCTGAGATAGAGGCGCACTCGTCTATTATTGACTGGGATCGCGCCCTTTATTTTACGACGCACATGTGCAACAAGACCGGCGGCCGGCATCTTATAAGCCTTTGATAACCTCTGTGGACACATGAACGCACGCGGCAGCGATATTACACACTCGCTCGTGCTGTTTTAGCCGAACGGTACTGGAAGCAACACCATTAAATTCAGCCTCTGACGCAACGACAAAGCTCTGGTCTGTAACTCCACGCTTTATTAAAGACTGGCGTTTTATTGAGTGTGTGTATTAACATTGAGTTGTGTATGTACTGTGTGTAGATGGCTGTGGGCGTCGTGCCCTTGTCCATCCGAGCACCTCAATCACCATCAGGCAATCTAATCGTGGCAACCCCCCCGAACAGGACATCCTTAACAACCCAAGGTGCATTTTTCAAGGTCAACCATCATCCACGCACACACACACTGCACACACACACACACACACACACACACACACACACACTGCACACACTGAGATCAAAAGCTCCTTCAGCACGCCCACATACCTCCGGTCACCTTCCCAATCAAATCCTCTCACCACACAGCCCATCGTAGCTCCTTCTCTCCTCTCACACTGTCTCCTCCAGCAGAAACATCACACTCACATTTTGCCTCCCTGAAGCTCGACCCGGAGCGCTTCACAAACTCCCATGTCTCCTGAACTCCTCACTGCGCCGACGGTTTAAAGCCCCAAAGGGGGAATCTCTGGTTTCATAAAACGCGCTTCTTATTTTCCACAGCTTTGACCGCCGTTGCCTCTCGGTTTTAATAAAACAGCACACAAGAATTCAGACCGGGCAAGAATGAGGAGCGCTCAGATGATCATACACGTTCTGAATAAATGTAATATATGTAGGTGATTTTGTGCACTTGAGACAGCAGCAGACTTGAACTTGAACAGTTTCCAAGGTTATAGAGACCTTTGAGCTCATTTGATGGGTCACATGTTGCTCATACAGTCAAATAAGGTAACACTCAGATACATATAAACATTTGTGTGTGGCATTGAATGTTTCTTTGAGCCTGAATTAATTACTCGACGTTTCACAAGGCTGGTTGTTGTGTATTTTCACATCCAGCTGACAATCGTTATCATTCATTTCTGTTCGCCGCCAGATGAATGCAATATTTGCTCACCTCCACCAACTCAGGAGGGAAATATCTGGCTCTGCAGCTGCTGACCGCTGCAAAATGTTCACCAGCTAGTCGCAAACTGTGTACGGCTAATGTTTTTGTGCTATACAGGAAGTACACAGTCCAGTGTTTCCCACACGTATACTTTAAACGAGCTTGAGCGCAAAGTGTGTTTTTAAGTCTGTTTATGAGAGTTATTTCACCGGCTGTAACTCGAAACAAGGCTATCAAATGGACGAAACTGACCTGGAGGACGATTGATGCACATGACATGACACGACAAATGGTTCGTTACACAGAACCATCTGAGAAGTCGCTCCTAGAAAACTGTTTAGAAAAGGGCAGGCACCTTAAAAATATACTTGGTAGGGGATTGGACGAACCATCCGTCTTTCAGCGTCTACCACGGGCCAACTTCAACCAATCAGGTCAACAGCAGGAGGGCCTGTTTGCTCTGACCGAAGCCAAGTCAAGAGAAGAGCGAAAACTTCTCGTCCACCTTCCATTCTTTGCTCTTAGTTCAATATAATATACTCATCGGATCTGATGAAGCAGCTACACAAACCTCTCGAGGAGCAGCCGTTGGTGTTCGAGCATCACTCGCGTCTCTTGCATGTCGTCACGACTAAACCACACCTGCAAGTACTTCGTCAAAGGATGATGATTTGTTCAACACCAGAGACCACACCACTGTACTGAAATGAAAGGCATATTGTCGCAATAAATGGTTAAAACCTCAAAATTAAGATAATCTAGCTACTCTACTGTCGGTACTGTATCGTGCCTCTTCAGACTTTTCAGTGTAAATGACGCCAAGGTCTCTGGTAAGAACCCATAACACTGATGACCGGAATCACAGGAATACGACCTGTAATGAGCAGAAATGATTTTCCTAAGCGGTGCAGCACAAACTTTCATACAGAAATCAAACACCCCTCTGCTTCCTGTGCTGATCTATGACTCTACCTCTCCCTGTCTCTCTCTTCATCTTCTCTCCTCACGGGTGGCTGAAAGCTCATCACTTCGCCGCTGCGTCCATCCGCTGGAAAAAGACATCAGCAATCAGCAGCTGTCAACGCGGAGGCCAAACATCTTCCCCCCACATGTTCTATCACCTCCGTCCCATCCATCCCTTTTGACTCATCGCCTCCTTCCATTATCACCTCAATCTTCTTTTTATTTAATCTTACGTCACTATTCCCATCTTCCCCTCTCGGTTAATTACGTCCTCTTCCTTGTTATCCTTCTTCCTCAGTGATCCTACAATGTCTTATTTTCAGTCTCTGACTCCACGGCTGTCTCTTCGCAACTATTTTACAAGCCTGGCAGCAGAACGGACAGTGATGCTACGCTTCAGGTAGCTGTCACACTTCTGTGCTAAAAGGGTTATGCTGGTGGTGGGAGTGTGTGCATGTTATTATGTAAATGTGAGTGTGTCTGTGGGAGTCGTACCGTTGTAATAAAGAGGTTACACGGTAGGATCACCACCAGCTTTAAGGATGAGGGGTAAGATACAGGGAGTGATAGCTGGACCAGGACTCTGTGGGGAGGAGAGGTTGTGATCGGGAGGCTTCAGCTTTCTCTGGCGAGGGTTTCGTCTCTCAGACACAGACAGCGAGTTCGCCCGTACGTTGGGAGCAATCTGCCCGCCAGCTCTGTGGGCTGAGCTCTTGTTTTCGAGTCGCCGAGACTGTGAACAGCGATAAAGTTAGAAACCCAAACAAGTTAATGAGGCGCAGGAAATAATGAGCTGATTGCATGATCAGAGGCATAATTCTTCAGTACGCTGAGAAGCCCCCACAGCCATTTCCGATTTACATATCGGCTGCTCTGTTCGGGCTCCACTGAGGTTGCTCTTTGCTGAAGGATCAGGCGACTGTAGTAAAATGGCCATGAATTCCCCGCCCATTGCTCACTTTGATTGTTGAGAGGGCAGACAGGAAACTAACCAGCCATGCTGTCCAGAGGGGCAGAGTCAGGTAAAGGTAATTGCTTAGCAAGAGAATGAAACAGGAGATACGATCAGGAGGAAAGGGAGCGAGGTGACAGGCTATAATTGGAAACGGAGAAAAGGAGGAAGATGGTGGAGAAAGAGGAAGGCTTGGCTGCTGCACCTCATGCAAACCTGCTGTCAGAAGCCATATGCACTCTGCCATAACGTGACATAACACATGGCCACACATGTCAGGTTACCACACATGGCAGTGCAGCACGGGGGTAAGCAGAGCTATACATGTCTCGGACCGAAGGGGCACAAACAAGTGTTCAGCTTCTCACGGTCGCCACGCAAGTTTCCCCCCCACCTTCAGATTGTTTTAATGTTCACGATTTACAGCTGCAACACAAGACAAGTCGGGAGTCGATGTAGCAGCCAGGAAAACAAGTGTTCGGACGAGAGCGATGTTGATGGTTCAATTTGTCCGGCGACGTGGAACATGACAACATTCCAGCAGCGCAGGTTTTATTTACATGCCTCACTCTGACAGCTCACGAAAGCCATTATGAAATGTCGCTGGCGGTGTGCAATAATGTTACAAGAGGACGTGGATGGTGAGAAAAGCATGACCAGGCTGAGACACACACACACACACACACACACACACACACACACACACACATATAAAATCTCTCCTCCTCGTTCTCTCTCCTCTGCTGCAAGTATCTGAGGGCAAGTAGGGAGACCTGTCAGTGTGGGTAGTCGTCAAACCGTTGAGATCTGCGAACATGCACTGTACGTTTCAAGTGTTTCTGCACCCTATTGGTACAAATAAAAACACATCAGCCACTGAGGATTAAATACACATTGTACATCTGTGTGAGAGTGTGTGCAGTGTGAAGTGGACGTACCCAGGACTGAAGTGTGGTCCCTGATGCCTCCTCATCTGTCCAGCTGTGTGCGTATGTGAATCTATTTTTCCTCTCTCCTCTGGGTCCACAAGTTGCAGACACTGTTCCACACGTGCCGCTCCTCCTCCTCCCTCTCCACCTCCTCCTCCTCCTCCTCTTCCTCCTCGGGTCGCCCTCAGTCTGTCTCCGTCTCACTCTGACACCCTGGCATCAGCAGCTGTACCAAACCTGCCACTCATCCCCCTCTTTTTCTCGCCTTCGCCCACCCTCCCTTTCCCCGCCGACAGCCTCCCGTGTACACACCTCCCTTTCACTCCTTGTTGGTTTATTGTCCCAGGAAAAAAAAAAAAAAAAAGAAAAGAAAAGAAAAGAAAAGCAAAATGATCCGGTCGTTCACTGGAGGAGGTGGGGGCTCATGTAAGATTCTCTTCTTCTCCTTCAGACAGTGCTCCCTCAGCGGGTCAGGGCGCCCTCCATCTCCCCCCCTCCACCCGGCGTGGATGTGAGATTATGAGGAAAATAACGGAGAGGGAGGATGGAGAAGGAGCGTGCTGTTGCTGTAGCTGTTGCCTCTGCCTCCTTCAGTATGAGCGCCTCTCTCTCGCTTGGCATGCTTTTCATCTCTCTGCTCTCTCTCTCCCCCACTCTCTCTCTCTCTGCTCTCTCTCTCCCTCCCCTCCCCTTTTTTTTTTCTCAGTCAGTGTCTATCTGCTGCTGCTCCAGCTGTTTGGATTCACAATTTCTGTGTGCTGCAGGGCGTTCGGCTTAGGGAGTCTCGCTAAACAGCCAGGCGGGAAGAAAAGCGAAGAGACCGAGAGCAGAGATTCAGGAAGCGGAAAGAAAGAGGACAGCGAATACGGTGATTTTAAAAAAACAAGTCATGGAGTGATCTACACAACACAAACCCAAGGAATGTTGAGATTACATTAAATTAAAAAACAATTTCTGAATATATAATTTAACAAATCAAATTCTAAAAATACTGCTATTATCCCAGCTTAACGCTGATATGCTGCTATTTAGCATCCATCCTTCTAGCAGTAAACAAAATCCTAGAGATCATTTGTGTTTTGCTGTACGGAGCAGAGAACTGGAGAACAAGTGACACGAATACAATTCAGACATTTACCAACAACTGCCTCGAATCCGCTGGCCAGTTATTATCAGCGACCAGGAGACAGATCCTGCAGTGCAGAAGATCCAAATGTTGGACTGGCGACACTGTGTGTAAGGTTGCAACATGAACCGCAAGATGTGGAATCCAGGAAAAAAAAAAAAAAGGAAAAGAGGCAGACCAGGAAACACCTGATACTCTGACCTGGTGGCAGACATGAGGATTGACTGGTTTAACACGTGGACAGCTGGAGACATTGGCCCAAGCCCGGCTGTCTTTAGAGCCTTTTGTTGGTGGGCTGTGTCCAAAGTGGGGCCACAGGCAATTGACCCTATTGACACAGTGGACATTTTTCTTTGACATTGTGCTCAGGGCAACTGAAATGTTATCTGACAACGAAAATGAGGAGGGAATTCGGCCCAAAACCATTATTTGATTACCCATTCGCTAAAGTTAGCACTGAACCACGTCCCAACGTGTGTTTCACTTCCAGGCTTAAATAAATTAGTCCAACATATGTGTAGATATATTACAGCTTAACATCACCAGACAGTAATGTTAGCTATGAAGTTGTTGAATGCTAACAGAACCAAAAGGTAATCAAATATTCTGGTTTGTATTTTTGTGAAAAATGGCCCAAATATGAGGAAACGCTGAACATGAAGTGTAGCTGAATAATGATGTCATTAGTTTCGTAGGTAAAGAAGTTAAATTAAAAGCTTGACGTGACTCTATAGAAGAGGAGTTCATCCCGAGGGAGACATGACTGTGTGTACTACATTTTATAGTAATCCATCCAGTAGTTGTTCACACATTTCAGCATTTCATCTGCAAATGTTAATGTCACGGTGGCACTAGATGAAAAGTCATAAAGTGATAAGTCACGGATGTCATTTTAACGGTAATAAATTTATTATGTGTTGAGATATTTCAATCAGGTCCAAAGCAAAGTACAGACGGACCAGCAGACTCTAAGAGAAGAATACATTCATCTTCCGTCAATAAGGAGAAGAAAAAAGTCTCCTGCATCAATGTTACATGTATTTGTCTGTATCGATGTTGATTTAAGGTGCATTGACACAGAAATAATGTTTCTTATTTTGCATTCTGGGAAGCGGTTAAACTGTGCCACAGAGGAAGTATTCTTTCATCCCAACGTTTGGAAACGTCTTTGAGGATTGTGGAAATACCTTCAGAACAGCAGTAAGTGCTGTTGAACTTGAAACCTTTAGGGTTTATCAATGATTTCCAAGGATTTAGCTCTCAGAAAAAAAAAAAAAAAAACAGAAGCTCGGCTCTGTGACCTGAATATAATGACAATACGTGAGATGGGGAAGAAAATGGGGACTGAGGAATGAGCAGAAACAGTGAAAATGTGATTCAGATGAAGAGGAAGCATCAACCCGATGGGAGCCTGAAAGGAGATCAATTAAAAATCATACAAAATCCTGCGACAAGCGCCGGCTATCGATCCAGAAGTGCAAACATTTCGGTTACATTCATTCAGCTCTGGAGTCTTGTGGGGTAGCCTCGCTGCAGCATCCTGAACCAAACGGCATCACACCGCTCCTGACGTAGTACTCGTGAGTGTGACATACAAAAAAGGGGATTAAGGATCCAGAAATTGCTCTTTGGGGATGTCATTCCTCCAGTAGGTTTGTTCTGTTTAATCACCTCCCCCATTCTGCCTGGAGCACACAGGGAGAGAGGGAGCAAACGAGAGAGAGAGAGAGAGAGAGAGAGAGAAAATAGACATTTTTATTGTTCGGTCCTGTTGCCTTGTCAGGGTAAATCAGATCACAGGCTGCCGAGGTCCAAACACACACACGGAGACACACACGGAGGAAACACACTCTTCTAGCCCGACTGACTGCCCCCGAGGTCAGTTAACAGCTCATCGCAGGAAAGGAGAAGTCTGGCCTGCGACCCTGAGGGCCAGGGGTCGGTCACGTCACAACGCCTGGTGAAGACCAAGTCCAGCAGACACCCACCGCTCTGACCCGTCCGTACGACATCACGTGGTTTTCATCTGAGCGTCCGCACGGTTTCAAACACACACCTGTGAATCTTTCCTCTCTCGCTACAATAGGGACTCGATATTAACACCCGGACACTCCTCCGCTCCACTCGCACGTTACTAAAATATGTCTAAATGCTCTGATTTCATCTCAGTCCTGACAAACAGCGGGCAGGTGTTAATATTAATGACGGCTCTGTTCTATTAAAGGGAGCCAGCGTGAGTAATACCAGGACCCTGAAACTGAAGCAGCTAAATGGAACCCAGCCATCATTCATTTTATTATTACCACATGTGCTTTCCCTGCTCTCCTCATCGTAATCCAGTGCAGTCATTACTCATTGTTCTTTATTATATTTCATTTTTTCCCATTACGGTGACTGTTTTCTCACAAGCTCTTTGTACTCAATTCACGATGGCCTTAAATAAACTGCACTGTGTGACTCTGACCTCTTCGCTCCTGCCAGTTGTCTTTGTTGGCAGCTTGGATACGTTTCATTACATTAACCTTACAATAATACTGACCTGGCTCTAAGCAGGAACAAAGAGTACACTGGGTCCCAAAAGTGAAATACTCCCCAACTATACATAGTCGTAGTCGTACATAAGGATATTACTAAAATATCCGTATCTGCATCGCGCAGCGCTTAAACCAGAAGAAGTGGTTTGGATTTACTTGGGAGTTGTTAAGTCCTCTACCCAGTAAAGTTTTCCTTCACGCAAATAACATGGTACTAACTCAACTCCAGTTAAAACTGACATGTTGTGAATGTCAGAAATATCTCCTGGTATCTTTAAATCAGACTGTCATACTTAATGATTCATTGATACAAATGTTTCTTTACTTTTACTTATGAATAAACAGCAGAAACAATTAGTTTCTGTACGCACATTTAGCCTACTCTGTATTTAACGCTTTTAGACACAAAATACTGTGGCTTAATAAGCAGCCAGTCAACAATTTGAACTGTATTTACAACCATGACTCAAAGTTAGCATCAGTGACTGCAGTGCTAAGAGAAACCTAGGTCGATTCTGAATGTCGGAAATTACCAGAAACTTTGTTATATATTTATACTTTACTATTCTGGTACGACAACAAAACACCTCTCAAACTGGGTTAGCTTGCTTAAAGTCAAGGATAATAAGTTAATTTAAAATCATGATTTTTTCCCTGTCTAATCCTGCTCCAGACCAACGATCGAACCGTTCAGTTAGATTTGTGTTCATGCTGATAAGATTTAATACTTTGATTCATGAGCAGCAGGAAGGATCAGTGAGCCTCCCCTGCCTTTAAATGAGAGACGGGAAGAAGTGAGTGGCACACAAACACGTTTATCAATTAGAGGTGTTTTATCGATGGATAAATCCACTGCGGCGGCGGCAGTCGCGACCCAGTCGGATCAGGGCTGCTCTTATCTGATGACAGTGACACCGCTGTGCTTTGAATGAACGGTGCGTGTCTGGCCTGTTGTTGCCCAGTTGAGGAAGCAAAATTCAAAAATACAAGGAGCTTTTTGCTGGTTATTAGATGGGCTCATTTTAGTACTGATGCATCTATGACCTGCGTTATCAAACAAGACCATCAGCGACATGACTAGCTATATTATAATTATCGTCATTATCTTAGACAGCCACAAATACATGGATAACATCATCACTTTGCATCCTGCAAACAGAAGGGTTTTAAAAAGAAAAATAATATAAAACAAACACTTTCTGCGTCTTTCTTTTACTTACTTCAAAAAAAAAACCTACATGTGCAAAGATCTTTGGACCTCAGGCGATGGTGCTATTCTGCTTTTGTCCACAGGGGGCGCCAGAATAAATGCAAAAACAAAAGTTCCTTGTAGCTGCTTTAACTTTCTCACCTGGAGATAAGAAAGTAGGTGTTGGTTAAGTATTTATGCGCTCCTAAACAGATAAGAGAGCCTGATGCATCAGTTGCTGCAACATTTGTCAGCCGTGCCGTTTTTATTTTTTAATATTTCTGAATTATTTTAGTGTTATTGATGGGATGCCATCTGACTGGAACACCGGAGGAGCAGGTGGTGTTTTCCCTCTGCTGCTTACTTTATGAACAACCCTTCCACTGACAGCACATGATTAATGAAGTACCGAAGGAACAAACAAATCACGAGCATAACTTCCTCGGTAAACCACATTCTTAAATTTAATAAATGCACTTTTGTCTCGGCTCTTTAACGAGACGGATGCATCTGTTCATTCACACAAATTGTTCTGAAATCCCCGATCTTCCTGCGACCGCACCTTCTGCTTCAAGGTCGATAAAATAATTTATGTCGCCCAGGTCCGCAGAGAATTCTTTTATTTGTTTCGTGGCTCCAACTTGAAGGAAGGCGAAGATATCCTGGTGGATGTGCAGATGCCTTCACAGCGTGCGCACCCAGTGAAGATTACGGCTGCACATGTAAGAGTTTGATACCAGCGTTGGGTCACACATGGCAGCCAAGTGACAGTCTCCTTTTTTCCATAAGCCTCACTTTTCGGGAGGACTTTCATTTGCACTGACATTTAGGACAGAATGGGATGACATTTGAGTTGTGAGCGTATGTGGGACGTGGGTCAGACATTAATGTATCAGATGTAACAGATGGAATACAGCAGGAACGTCCCTCCGGTGCAAATCAGCCCGCTTTAAGGGAGCTGAATGTGGAACAACTGCTTAATGGTTTCATCAAGAATCCAATTTATTCATTAGAGAAGCAAATATATGAAAATGATAAATGAAGCGACTGAGTCTGTTTTGTTTTTTTTTGTTTTTTTTTTTAAATCAACAAGATTTTATTTCAATCAGGGGAATGATTCATGCTCACACTTACCTTTCACTGTAGTCTCCTGCTCAAGTGCCAAAATATATGCAAATCGATTCCATAATAAGAGCAACTACTCAGCGATGAAACGGGAAATCTGATTTAAACATGCATACATTACGGATGGCTTTCTTTCTCCTCCAGCCCACACCCTCTCTGTCAGTGTTCGGCAGACTAATCACAGCCTTGTTCATTACTGTTGTGTTCGGCAACTTCTCTGTGCATTTCAGCCTGTTGAGAAAAAAGTCAGACGGCAGAGAGCCGAGTGGAATGACGACTCTGACCGCGGTCACACTCACAAAAATACCGCCCGCTTCTCATGTGACCTGAGCTGTGAACCCGCAGGTAACTCTATACCGAGGACGTGGCACTCTGTATACGTGTGATATTAAAGGGTCAGTAAGAGCTTTCAGCAATTTCTGATTGAGAATAGGTTCAGATTCTGTCATGTAAACACTGAAATCATCTTGTCGGTTGCTGTAATCGTCTCTTTTGTTTATGTCTAGTCCTCGTCCTGTACAGAGCTCGTTCTACAGCAGATATCTCCAGCGTTATTACAGCACTACAATGACAATTTTAAAATGAACACTGTTACTTAACTTTTGAACATCTGTGAATATTGGATGTTGTATGCATCAGTTTTAAGAGTCACCCAGAAACGCAATGAGATGCAATATAATACGTAGCCCACTATAATGATGCTGCAATAATGGATACGTTACAAGATGATTAAGGCAAAAGTTTATTCACTGCATGGTGAGTTCAACATTAAGTGAAGTGGAGCGTCTTATCTTAGTGCCTCTATATCACACGCACCTTCATAGACAATGTGATCAATATAAACGCAGATGGTTTCATTACTCTCCATCCATTACATCATGCAATCAATATCTAAGTAATATGTTGAAGCAGACCAGTTTTGTATTTGCAGGTTTTTTCTTCAAAATTTGACATACGTGCGGTCAAAGGGGGGAAAGAAGTTTTCGTCATTCGCTTTTGTTTTATCTGTCTCCATGAGTTGAGTGCGTTCAGCTCCACCGATGTAGCTCACAGCCTCATACTGCCTCAGCTGAACAAGGACGCCGCTGTCCAACATCTCTTACATGGGAGATGAGTCAAGATTGAATCTCTGAAATCAGAAAATTAAATCTAGACTATACACAGTAGCTGTAGTGTATATATATATATATATATATATATATATATATATATATATATATATATATATATATACAGTATATATATATATATATATATATATATATATATATATATATATATATATATATATATATCGTTTGTGTGGGTCAGACAGAAACACTTCATCTGTGTCTGACAACAAACCGACTTCCCTGTAGTTCAACCTCTGGTCTCACAACGAGCGCCTTATTCACCGCTGCCCCCACCTGAGCCGGCCATGACATGTCGAGTAATAACTTTTTGTTTTTTGGTTCAGCCCCAAACAAAACGGATTTGCCAAAAAAAAAAGAAAAGAAAAGCCTTTTCTTCCTCTCCTGCCAACCTTCTCCCTCACTACATCTCTCTTTCTCACGCGGCTCGGGGAGAAAGATCACTTACAACACATTCATTAGTGATGTCATTAGGGGGAAAGAGGAATCACAGTTAGCTGTGATGCTAACTATGTTGGCAATGCAACATCGTTATCTCTTCCTCTGTGTGTGTGTGTGTGTGTGTGTTACCAAGAGTCTTATCAGTGGAAACAGACCTGGACGTGAGCAGGGTGGTGAGCAGGGGAAGGATGTGGAGGGTTGGGGGTGGTGGAGGAAGGGTAGGTGGGGGTGTCGAAAGAGCAACAGTGAAATTGAAGGATAAGAAAAGAAATAGGCGACTGGGAGCAGGCTGAGACTGGGAGATGGACGATAGACACGTAGAGGATATATAAAAAAGGTATAATACGGCGTGAACGAGGAAAAAGGGAGATAAAAGACAGAAAAAAAGGAGGAGAGTAGGAGGGGAACGGGGGAGCAAATGGGACGTGAGTCGGGTGGAAAGTGGGAACGGTGGGGGGGGACTGGGAGAAGGAGGACATCTGAGGCTGGGTGAGAGAAAAGATGCCTAAATGGTGATAAGGAAGTCTGCTCAGGTGAGAGGAGATGGGACTCAGAAATGTGGTTTTTGATGGACTAATCTTTGGCGCAGGTGGCCCAAGGGTGGACAGAGGCCGGTTATCTCTCGTGTTCGGCTCAGGTTATTACCTGAAGACAATGATGTGTGATGTCCAGCATACTTTGAATCGAGATATTCGACAGTGGTGGCAGATTGACATTACAGGGTGCTGTTTTCCCTTTCTATTTGACTTACTTCTTGCCATTTTATTTAAAAGTCCAAATTGATGGCAGAAATGAACACAATATTCATAATCATGCTTTTAATTTGTGCAGAATCACCTAAAACTAAGAACTGCCGTGTGTTCGTTAACTGAGAATGAGCCTTTTATATGTCCTCTTTCCGTTAATAAGTTCCACCATGTTTCTACAGTAGCCCAGTATGGACAAATAGAGGGCTTGGGTGAAATGAGCGTTGTTAAGTAGGTTCTACAAGGTCCTAAACACTTCACCTGTACTCATTTTAATCCAAAAGTGCCATCAGATTCTTACTAATCAGCAAAAGAAACATAGCCTCCACTGTGCAGTTCAAAACCAGAGACAGCAGTTTCCCACTGGAAGACATCTTTAACTTAATCTGTACTCACAGCACTGGTACCTCACTCACCTCTGTGGGCCACTGAACAGGTTCACGACTTCGTTTTTGAACAGCCTGCGAGTCAGAACATGTTTGCGAGCACCGCGCGCAGGCAAGTGTTCTGCTTCAACCAACCCTGTGTGAAAAAACATCTTGTCCAGGTGCTGAGTCAAAAAAAAACAACAACAAAAAAACTGTAACTTGTGATTTATATCTCCCGCTGGGCTCCTAACGCCGCCGTCTGCTCCCGGGGAAATTTACTCTCTATTATATGGAGAAAAGCATGATTCTTTATGAGAACAGATTGGAGTCGTGACAAACAAATGAATGTGTGAGCTGGTAAGAAACCATTAAGTGTTGTTACAGCCAGGTGGATAAGTGCTGAAAACTGTGAGATACAAAGAACGACTAAAACTACTCGTGAAACTAATGTAGAAATGTCTGCTGGACCATCCTGCCCAGTAAACATGACTGTATACAGCGTCTTTGCAAGCTGCTTATGGTTACCAGTTTCTATGTTCGTTGTTAAGCAGAGACCTCTAGTGGCCGCACAGCTTGTGACAGGAGCAAAGGAGGAAGTCAGGTGACCTTTCCACAGTGTTAACCACACGTATGTCCACTTCAGCCGTCGCTGATTTTCTGCGACGGTTGTGAGGAAATGTTGAACAAACTGGCACACTCAAGGCCACTTTTACCATGTGTTGTAACGTGGAGTCAATAAAACCTTCTACACTCAGTATTTACTTACCTTTGGATTTTTTGTCAATATCCCAAGGTCTCCATTAACAGATGAGGTTTGTTCAGTTGTCACTGACTTAAAATGTGCTATTATTCTGAGACACATCAAGGACTTCTCATACGCATACGTGAGGATTTCTTTGGTCTGTAGGTTACTTTGTTAATTGACCTGTTGGATTTATTAGATTCTTTGTGTACTCTCTGCACAGTGCGATACAACCAAGGTTTATCGCTGCCGCTGGGTGCCTGGTGGTCAAAGACGTGGGCCTTTGTTACATGTGGTCTTCTTGTCCTCTCTTCCTGTGTTAATCATTATCATTAAAGGGCATAAAGAAGAAATACAGGCATAAAAAGCTGTGCCCGAGCATGAAAGGTATTATCACAGGACAAGGAGAATATATATCAGATATATATCAGAATATATATCAGTTTTTTTGACATATACCAGATTGAGGCTGCACATGACCTGTAGCTGAATAATTGAGATTCTGACGGCGTATGTGTCAGCTCCTCTGCGAGCATGTGCCATCCAAATCCCTGTTTCCTGCGTCCCCGTGCAACAGTGTTGTTATATCTTTGCTGAAACATGTTTCAGCCTCGACAAGGTCTTACACCATCACTGCAGGTGGGATTGTGGGTCTACATGTGACTCCTGTGAAGTGTTTCTCTCCTTTACCTCCACAGCAACAGCTCGGTCACACCAACCAGCAGCTACGAGTGGTGAAAAAAACTCCCTCTGAACTGGATGTAAAGCTTTAGCATGGCAGGGGCTCGCGTTGTGTTTTTCTCTGTGTTACCATCAGAGAGAAAAGGGCATTATCAGCGTTTTGCCCTACAAACACTCTGCTGCTATGCAGCGCCCTGAAGGCACTACAAACACACATCGCCTCGCTCAGAAAGCCCCAGCAGGCAGCCAGGGCAAGTGTGTGTGAAGTCCAGCAGAGAGCTCGGACATAAAAGCAGAGGTGAGGAGAGGGGAGATGAAAAGGAGCGTCGGAAAAATTCATAAAGTGAGTGGGACACATGAGGAGGGAGGTGGAGAGGCTCTTCATGTTTAAATGAGGATTGACAGCAAAGTAGGAAAAGGAGATTAATAACAGTAATCATATCTGGAAGGGAAACAACGGTGTGTGTGCCTGAAGGAGATAGCTGGAGATGAT
Organism: Acanthopagrus latus; assembly: GCF_904848185.1. Classification (NCBI taxonomy): domain Eukaryota; kingdom Metazoa; phylum Chordata; class Actinopteri; order Spariformes; family Sparidae; genus Acanthopagrus; species Acanthopagrus latus. Next base: position 22,259,611 of record NC_051059.1, on the reverse strand, counting down.
AGAGAGGGAGAGATGGTGTGTGTGTGTGTGTGGATATGGAAACAACGCTGCAAGGTGGAGAGAGATGGAGTGAGTGTGGGAATTAAGAGATATGGAGATATGACAGGAGAGGCCTCGCGAAAATCAATACGGCATTGACTGGAGAGAGAGATAAAGTGGACCGGGGGAGAGTTGGGAGCAGGGGAGGAGAGAGACGACGGTGACAGCACAGCTGAAAAGGAGGGTAAAGGAGGCAGAGGGGGAGAGAGGGAACGAGAGGGTGATAAGGAGAAAAAGAGAAGGAGAGGAGAGGGTGTGATGAATGTAAGAGAGAGCAAGATGATGTGAGAGGAGCTGTTGTTTGTCCTCAGGCTGCTCTCTTCGAGGAAGGACAAGGATGTGGGGGTGGTTTGCAACGTTTACTGACACAAACTGTGAGTGTGTGTGTGTGTGTGTGTGTGTGTGTGTGTGTGTGTGTGTTCATTTTTCACAGCAACCAGCCACCAATAACATTATATAAGAATGATCAAAACAGAAGAAACCATGGCAACTGTAATCCAACAGCCACTAGCTTCTCACACACACACACACACACACACACACACACACACACACACACACACACACACACACGGCGGGAACACATAATATGAGGTGTGACAGTACAATTACAGATGCAGATTCTTTTCAGATCTCCAAAAACACACGGCTGATGTTATGTTATTTTATTTTTTTTTACCGTGAGGAGAGAAGAGCACGCAGCCGAACAGGAAGGAGATGTTTTTTTTGTTTTTTTTTTTCCGTTATCGTGCCGCTGCAGACCACGAGGCTCTTAGTCAGAGAAATTCCTGACGGGAGCCCAGACAGTGACGGGCATAGCTGCCGGGAGACGAGCGTATTTCGGGCCTGAAACGGAGGCGTGATGGACAGAAAGATAAGGGCATCTGGGTCGGCGTCCCAAATGACTCCCCTCGCTTCCAAAAACTCAGGCACGAGCCTCCGATGGCTGTCTGGATCCCCAGCTTAGGAGAGGATGAGGGGGGATAAATGAGGTAGCTCCAGAGAATGCCGTTTCACCAAGCCACGGCTTAAAAGCTCATTTACATCTGTTTCACCCGAACGTGGAGCTAAACTGGGCCTCAGATGGCCTACATACCAGTTACCCCACCTGTCTTTACTCTTCGACCCACAGGCCAGCACACTGGTTTTCTTTTTCTTGTGGCTTCACTACATGTCTGAGTGTCTCTGCTTTCTGTAACTACGATTCTTAGAGTAGATGCAGATGCAAAAAGGATTGTTTTCACCCTATGCCTCCAAGAGTCGATTACTAAGGGAGATGAGGACAAATCGCTTTCAGCGTCCAATCTGGAATCACTGCGTCTCATTCTCAATTCATCAACCACTCGCGCTATGGGGCGGTAGATCACGCCAGCCGCAAACCCAAAGCATCAATATCGAACAGCCCGGGAATGAGACGCAACAATCAGCTAGCTTACAAATTGGATGTTTAACTGAGACTTCTACTTCTTCTAAAGACTTCTGCAGCTCACGCCAGCAGCTCTGTGGGGATTTAGATGGGCGACGTGTTTCCACTTCCGCCTACTACATAAAAACAAAGCAAAACATGACGGATACGAACTCTGCCGTCTTACGCTGGAGATATGATGGAGTTGGAGTGATATGATCCTCAGAATCAAGGTCCCATCTCTTCCACAGTCCGACTCAACGGCGAGCAGGACTCAACCGTCAGTCATGATGTCACATCTTCTTTATAGCATCAAATAGTCATCAGAAATATAAATTCTATGGAAGCCCTAAAGTTCCCATCACTCCGTTTTCCCATGATAACGAGTTAATTTCATTTGTTATCTCGAGTTATTATCTCGAAATAACAACTGTAGTTTTCCCAAGATAAAGAGATAAAGAGATAAAGAGATAACAAGATAAAGAGATAAAGAGATAAAGAGATAAAGAGATAACAAGATAAAGAGATAAAGAGATAACGAGATAAGGAGATAAAGAGATAACGAGATAAAGAGATAACGAGATAAAGAGATAAAGAGATAATGAGATAATGAGATAAAGAGATAATGATAACGAAAAATGAAAATTTGTGTTCTTGAGTTAATGATGAAATTCTTTCGAGATCTTGAGATAATGATGGTGATATGATACACCTGAGATTTTCCTTCACACACAAGTGGCATGGCATGCTGACTGACGGGCCAGCTACAAGGTCCTGGGCATCCGGTATCCATGGAGTCTTTTTAGATCATGCACACTAATGTGTATATTATCTGTAATAGCAAGGCACAATCCTATTTCAGCCTGTGTCAGGCCTTGATTGAAAAGATATGTGACACGGTGATCGATAAGCTCCTGCTACTCTGACATTGCTACACTGAATGATGTTTCCTGCAATGATTTAATATACTACACTATTGTTTTGTTTTCTCAAGATCTCAAATTAATCATATCGTTATCTTGGGAAAACAAAACTTTGTTATCTCAAGATCTCAACAAAATTATCCTGTTACCTCGGCCGTGATAACGAGTTAATTTGATTGTTATCTCGAGTAATTATCTCGAAATAACAACTGCAGTTTTCTCAAGATAACAAGAGAGAGAGATAACGAGATAACAAAACTTTGTTTTCTTGAGTTAGGGATAAGATTCATTCGAGATCTCGAGATAATGATAGTGATATGATAGTCCCGAGATTTAATAAACTACACTATCGTTTTGCTTTCTCAATAACTCGAATTAATCATATAGTTTTCTCAGGAAAACAAAGCTTCGTTATCTCGATACATCGAGAAAATGATCCCATTATCTCGGCAAAACGGAGGAAATAAAATGTATGAATGCATGTAACGTATGCAGGATATATATTTTTGGATCAGCGATACCGCCCCCCCGAAATGAAACATTTTCACTATAAAGATTTTGAGGCATTCGGTCTGACAACATATGGAAAGTCTGGAAAAGACTTCATTCACATTCAAGTTAGCTGCTCAAGAAGTCTCTAGTGCACACACGCTCTCACTGGGCAGTACAATGTGGAAGCTATGCAGAAGATGTTTCAGCCAAGTGTGGTCGAACCTTTTGGCTTCACGCACCACTGAGCAGCTCCCCCTCCGACACAGTATCCAAATTTCCCTTATTAGATCCATGCTGCTAACATGGAGGGGCAGAGTCTATGACTGCCAACTACCAGGGGGGCGATCAATATATTATGGCTTCACTTTTGGTCAGCTGTGATGTCGGTTATCATTATTTATAGTCAATGGTCTGGACCACAGAGATGGGCGATGTTTAGAGCTATGCCGCTAGAATGGCTAAAATCTCTGTGTTTGCTCGTAAGCGTTGAATGCGAGGCTGAATGGCTGTCTGTGTTTATGTGTTTTGACAGATGGCAACCTGTCTGTGGTGGACCCCGCCACAGGGGGCTGACCGTATCACAGATAACCAGCCTCACTGTGAGCTGGAACATGGTCAACCCCCCCCGTGACCCAGGATAAACAAGTATGGATATTGTCAGTGAATTCACGGTGAATTCACAGTATTAACAAACAAAAAACAACCAGAAAAAAAACAGAGATTTAACATAGGAAACTGTATGAAGTGCTGTCGAACATCTTCAGCGCCATTTCTTCTCTTGCAATCCGAGAACACAATGTAATGAAATGCTCCGTCAGACAGTCAGAATTTGCCTATAACCCATATGGCCCATGAGCCACAGTGACAGATGCCCTGTTATTGACTCTGAATGGAAACTGTTGCTTCATCGGGCAGACGCCTCCCGTCTTCTGTTTGTTCCACACACATTTCAGATAACATTACATCAGCAGGTGATGCTGAGAGGTAGGCAGTCGGCCACGGCCTCCACGACGACTCACCAACTCACACTCAATAACATTCACACCAGAGTCTGCGGCGTTAATGAGGTAGTGCGTAGCTCAAACTGAGAACTGAGATGTGGAAGGTGGGACGGACACCAGATTGATTCTCCTTTGACTCCACCTGTGTCCTTCTGCGGATGTATAAACACGAATCAGACAGCGATCTGCCGCTCTCCTCTCTGCAGTGGCCTCGAGCGAGTTCAGATTTGATAGTTAAGGTTTAATTAACGCATAAAAGGCCTCGCTGGGTCTGAGTCCATTTTAAAGCTGCTACTTCCTCGGATCCCCCTCAGGACTCCTGACCATTAAAGCTGACAAGAAAATCAAGAAGCAGCCAAGACTTCCTTTTTTAAGGTCTGAAACTAAAAGAACCTTTAAATCTCTGACTGTGTTCGAGGCCAAATGACCTCATGGATTCATCTCTCATCTAACGGCTGCTGTTTCACATGATACACCTCACATTGGTTTATAACGTGGCTACAGTGAAATGTTGTTCTCATTCCAGTTAAAGAAAACTGCACCAATTTATAGTGATGCAGCACATCAGTGTATTTGCTATCCGGCAATAAACGCCTTTTTCACAGAACACACTCTGACATGTCACATTCATAGAAGAGCAGGTGTGAATACTTTCAGGGTCACTGTCTCACTGTCATGGTCTGCTGGAACAGAGCTGTTGTCAGTGTTAATAGTTACACCTGTGTGTTTCGTCGGCTGTGACAAAGGTCTGCTTCCGCTACAGCTAAGTGGCGATACTGCTAAGTGGACCAATCACAGACGTTTCTGAGGAGCTCATGTACCCATGTAGACCTTGCTCCATAGGAACGCTGTAGATTCAATGCAGAAGCATAAATCAAATTTAACAAGATGTTTCCCATCTTGTACTTGCACCGGTCTTTACACAGACGTCGATAACTACCTCCTCAGCCGGCTTACAGGTGGAATAACAACGCTCCCATTCTGTGTTTCTGTTTACAGAACTGTGAGGCAGAATACTGGCACATTTCCACAGTGAACAGGTTGTGTAAAACGAGCTCAAGGTTAGTTTTAATCAGCAGATGTTAGCATGGTTTCAGGTTAAACACAGTAAACATCATGCCTGCTTGTCCACGTTGATTGTGTTTGTCACTGTGAGAATGTCAGTATGCTTATGTTAGCATTTAGCATTTAGCACAAAGCACCCCTGCACCTTAGGACAAACCTCACAGAGCTACTGCTGTTTAATAAACCAATACTAAGAAGTTTGTTTGTTCTAGTTCCATGGGATTGAAAGCTTTTGTTACACACAACTGGTTTGATTATGCTGTGTGATACTATGTGCCGGCCCATCGTACAAATATTAATTATTCCATCATACTGAGAAGACAGTGGAGCAATTGTTGAACACGTCTCCGTTATAAGAGCTCGTTATAAGAACCTTATATTATATGATCCCAGCTTCACTGGATGAAAAGCTGCTGGTCCAAATCTTTCCTTTCAGACACTTTGGACTTAATTTTCCAATTCATGAACGCCTCACATAAGGCAGTATTGTTTATGCACACATTCATCTTAATTTCTTTCCTTTTCTCAGGTCCTGAATAATGTTGCAGAAAATCCTGCAGTCCTTGAACACGCTGGCTGGAGATGAAATGAAAGAAGGATGAGTCAATTAATGTGAAGCAACAAGAATAATGTCTTTTGACATGTGGAATGAAGTGTGAGGATCGCATATTGTCACTGCAGATGCCCAAACACAAAAACACAATTATTGAGGCTGTGGGTCTCTGCAGTGTGTTTTCGTACTCTGCTGCGTACATGTGTGTGTGTGTGTGTGTGTGTGTGTGTGTGTGTGTGTTTGCGCCTCGCGTCTGACGATCTTTGGAAATGGTTTGTGACATGTGGCGGGCCAGAGGACACAACACTGAATCATATTGATTGCTCCTCATATTACATTCTCTTGTTTCATTTTTTTTTTTCTTGTCACGTGACAAGACACTTTCTCCCACCTGAAGGCTGCGCTCGCCTTCCTGTTATTGTGGCGTTTCGTTCCTTGCAGCATCGATCTGAGATGGGCTGCATGATGTGGAGGAGGAAGAGAGAGGAAGGAGGGAGAGCTGTTGATTTTCTTTGAGTCTGAGTGTGGAAGCATTATCTGCTTTTTAGAGGGTGTTGTTCAGAAGCAGCCGGCTGGAGAGCCCTGCCTGCTGTACCTAATCGGAACTGAGAGCGTGACGCCCTGATTAAAAAAACCCAATGAAAGCACTCAACACACACAAACACACACAAACACACACTCTCTCTTTCCACGTCTGCTTTGAAAACCCACTCTTTCTCTTCACCTCATTCACACACTTGGTTGAAAGCACATTACTTTGGGGGCGCACAGAAAAAGAAACTGCTATATCACAATAATCAATATGTGTGGGTGTGCACTGGATCTCGCGTACCATGAACCGTGTCTGGGGGAAGGTATACACTGTAAATACAAGAGCGATACACAATCTTCAACTGTGAAGGGGTAGCACAGCCTCACATTAGCACATGATGTGGCTCCAGCTTGACTCTGGGATTAGCGGTGTGAATCCAACAACGCCTGGGAAAATCTTTAAATTTTCTGCAGAGAGGAACTGATATGTAACTGTAAATTCACAGGACGGTTCCTGGAAAGGACTACTGTATGTTATTTGGCATTAATCGTGGGGGGAAAAAATGGAGACGCTGTTCAGTTCAGTGACGCCACCAGTTAGTTAAATCCAATTAATATCTAGCGTAACCTCCAGGGTATTTTAATCAGTGTGCAGAACGTCAGCTGATCATGACAAAATGTGAAATTTCTCTCCGAGCAAGAATACTGTTCATTCGACAAATCCTCCACATTAAAACGTTGGCTGTCTATGCCCATTGGAAATGTTCAAAATGGAATCAGTTTTTTGATGAGACAAAGCTGTGTTTAAGCTTCAGGCACAAAAGCGACTGGATTAGTTTGAGGGGAAGAGAGCGTGGTTTGGTTTAAATCAAGTGCTTTGTTAAGGTTGGGGGAGCGTCACTGTAAATCAACAGGTCCTCATTCCATTATGACTGAGTGGGTCGTTTGTCAGCGTGTCCAACAGTGACATATATCACCATAAAAACATGGCCACTGCAGTGTTACAGCAACCGATACCAGACCTTCATTTGAATGGAGCAATCTTTTCTTTATTAAATTCCTTTATCCTTGTTCCAGAGCTCAATGTTTTCAGTTTTCCTTAAAGTCACAAATGTTTCTGTAAATAATAAACAGGTGAAATTCTTCAGGTGCCATTCATTAAATCTTTAACATTCAAAAACTTGACAGACCGGCAAATGGCCAAAGACACGCTAGGCAGCTGTGAGCATGCTCCGTTCAGTCAGCCTGAGCTAGCTAGTGTGCAGGTTAGCATGGTTGCTAATGCCAAAATAAGTCTAGTCTTATTTGAGCTGCACAAGTTTTAGCTACACAAAATTAAGTAACATGACCTTTTTTTGAGCAAAAACAACACAGCTCTTCTTATTCACAAAAACGGAACGACTTTGTCTAAAAGTTCAATGTTAAAATAAAGTATTATGACTCATAAAAAAAAGCTGATTGATGGAATGTGTCTCCGGGGCCGAAGGTAATTATAGACACATTAAATAAAGAGTTACCAAAATACTTTCTCCTCTGTTAATGACTGCAGTTGATGATCCAAAAAACAAAGCTCGTTGGCTGATGGTGGATGTACTGGGCAGCTTCCAGGCGTAAAGATGAAGCAGATGTCTCCCTGGATGAAGAAAGGTTCAATAAATGCCAACACACACACGCACACACACACACACACACTGATGGCTACGGCTATAACAACATTTAGTGGCCTGTTAGCGAAGGACTAGGCGATTATTAATCTTTCACTCTCATCACTCTGCCTCAGTATATACCTCCATCCAGACTCTAACCTCTCATTCTCCGGCCTCCTCCCACTTCTGCAGCTCTTAACCCTGTGGTCATGAGCACCGAGTGGTTATGTATGCATAAAGGAGACGGGGCGGAGAGGGAGAATTTTAATTAATTTCCGTGTGTCTCCGTATCTCCCTCCATCCACCTGCTCTAAAGTCCTAGCAGGCAGAGACTAACCTGGAGTCAAGCCCAAGTCTCCGTGATGGGAGAATTGCAATTATTTCTTTAATGCCCTTATCACACTTCATAACCACGACCATCCACACATAGTCTCTCTTTTAAAGAACTCACGGAGAAAATGTAGGGCTGAGTGCAGATACACCTATCCACCAATGTTTCAGCTTAAATGTCCACAAGTAAATATGTGAACACTTCAACGTAACACTAAACAATAAGCGACATGAAATCTTGAGTTGTTACCAGGGAACAAATGAGGAACTAACTGCAAATTAATCATTAGTTAATGAGTAACTCATAATCAAATATTATAGCATAACTAACAGTTTGTTAAAAATGATGTTAACAAGTGAGGAACAAAACACGATTTGCTTCTGATAGAAGCATCTGCCAGTTGTTGCCAGTATCCTGAGGAATTAGATGATTTGCATCCAATTCTAATATTCAGTGTCAAGAATTAGTGTTCAGCCTGTCTTTTTTCTCACATCAGCTGCATTGTAGTTGCACAGATATTTTGCAATGTATGAACATTTTGGCAGACGACCTAATCCGGGATTTTTGCAGAATTGTCTGATCGTAACATCAAATAAATAAATAAATCTGACGAAATGTGATGAATTAGCCAACTGTAGCCGTACAAGAATGTCATGATTAGATGATTGTGCAAAAAAAACACCTAAAAACTCAGGTGGATGCTCAGCTGAATCATGATATTGATAAAGGAAACCAGTTGCTGTCTGGTGGGATAAAAATGTATATGTAGTTTAAAGTTTACAGGCTATCAAATATAAAACTTCTGGTTCTGACCTCAAGAACTGTACAAACTGCTGCCAGAGCGAGAAGTTGTCGTTATTCGACTCTGCCGCCCACACTTTCCAGACAGTTCGAGGAGTCTCTCACCTTTCCAGCTCCACTGCTGCCCTGCATTCACTTTCACACCTTTTCTGCAGAAAGAAAAGAAAAGAAAAAGCACCTGAAGAAGAACAAACATTAACTGGCTTCGTTTTTCCTGCCGCCCCACTTCCTGTCCTTGCGTTGCCTTTCGCCTTCCCAGGATGTCCGATCTGCATGAGGGAAGAAAAGACGGCGCATTAATCACCACTGGTACTGTTCATAACTCCCCCGGCAGTCTTTGAAACACACACACACACACACACACACACACACACAAACATTTAAGATATTAAACCTCACACACCCTCGAGCTCTCCGAGCCTTCAGAAAAGCAGCACAGATTCATGCTGTTTAAACGCTTGGGGCGTCTCACAGGCGTCTCGCAAGGGTTTAAAGAAGAAAGGCTCAGAGCCAGGTTGAGAGAGGTCAGCGAGAAGGGCACAGAGGGATGGAGCAGAGGAAGAGGAGAAAATCCTGGAAAGAAGGAGAGTGAAAGGTGGGGACTGGAGCGGCAGAGGGAGAGATTAACCGACCTGAAAGAGGGAGGTCTAAATGAGAATATCTAACGCTTGAAGTCGAGGAGGATTGACAAGTGAGTGGGTAGAAGTGAAGGGAAAATGGAGGCTTTGGCAGAAATACAGTATGAAATTGGTTGCAGAATTAGAGTGCATTTGGAGACGCGGTTGCAGAGAGGCCAGAAAATGAAAGGATTGTGCAAAGAGGATCAGGGAGAGGGAAGGTGGGAGACTGTTTTTTTTTTTTTTTTGACTGGCTCCGTTCACCTCAGACTGAAAAATCTATCCTCTGCTAAATAAGCAAAACAACACACCCACGTGCACGCTCTCTCTCCTTCTCGGCCACAAACGCTAAGACACACGCACACACACGAGGTAGGATGCTGATCCCTGGACCTTTTGACTCTGACGTGGAGCCACCACACTCTCTCTTTGGCTCTGTGTCCTCGCTCTGTGACTGAAGTGAAATCAGGCCTGAAATACGGAGAGATTATTCCAGCACACTGCAGTTTATTACACCAGAACCACGCTCCGCTGCAGACATATCCAGGGACGAGCTCGGCCTGTACACCACACAGGCCTTCGCTCGCTTGTCTCACCGCTGCTTCCGCTTTCGTAATGATTTTCTATAAAGATTTTGGAGTGGAAGACTGATCAGAGAGGGCCGGGGCCCTCGGCCAAGTAGAGCTCTAGTCAGCCTACGACCAGCATGCCTTTCCACAAACAGAGGCAGGTAGTAACAGCTGGTGCACTGTGCATTTGAGTGCATTGTGAACTCAGTGATGTGATGTAATGCAGCATTACAGTTTCTATAGTCTTTAAATAGCCGGCTGCAGCCTTGCAGGAATACAGTGACGGGATGTATGGCTCCTATAAGCACATGTACAGCGAGAGCTTAAGTACATTAATAGCACTCTGAACCAAAAGGCACTCAGACGGTTACAAAACAAGCCTGTAGTGACAAATAATGAAAACTTACATTAGATATATCTAAAATATATCATGAAAAGGGTCTAAATATACTATGAATATGTTATAATAAATGGTCAAGAATATATTATAAAACATAATGAATCTACAGTTTGATGATATGTTGATAATACAAAAAGATCTATGACTTCGATTTTTAATATAATATAAATGATGTTTTAAGTATTTGGTACATTTGTAAATATATAATAGATATGTTGAGGTATCATTTGGTATTTACAATAATAAATAGCAAGTACATTGTCATTTTGAAGTACAATTTTGAGGTACTTCTACTTTACTTTTTCTTTACTGTTACTGTTACAATATAATTACAGGGTGAAAATATTGTCATAACACTGTTAAACTGACACATAATGAATTATATGATGATGATTATACTGTATTGAATCTATACCAGCTACATACAGTACACTGAAAATATATTAATGTTGCACAAAGATAGTATTGCACGTCCGTACGGCTGGAGACCTGTGAGAGGCATATTAATAAAAGAATGATAATGAAAAAAAGAAAATGAAAGCAGAGGAGGTCGACGTTTTCGTCCCTGGGGTTTTAAGCCGCAGCACTTCCCATAATGCAACTCATCATCATGTTTTTGTTAAGCCCTTGCAGTCACACATTTCAAATTTGCAGTGCAGGCGTTCTGTTATAAATTCTTATTCTCCAAGTTGAGATGACATCACCCAGTTTATCATGAGGACATTATGTAACTGAGGGCTCACCAGCACCAATCATGACCAGGAAACTGACTTTGACATTTAAAGTTGGTGCATTTAACATGAACTTTAGCATCAAACTACATTCTTTAACTATTCAAACCTGGAGGTGGTATTGATGATGACAGTGTTATAAGTATTAATATTAAAATATTAGTGCTGTATCGTGGGCGTGTTTCACTTTCTTGGAGACGCTTCACCTCTCAGCCAAGAGGCCTCTTCAGTGCTGACTAACTGGAGGGGAGTTGCAGACTTTTAAACCCTGTGTGGGAGTGTCCTTACAGAGTCGTTATGGACACGCGTGAACTCTGAGTTACAGAGTCGTTAGGGCCTTCGTGTGGGTTGTCACGGCTACGATAATATTGTGTGAATAACTCTTGGAATTTTTGTCGATCAGTCCATCTTGTTTTTCACTTTTCATTAAGCACAATTGTCCTTTTTGTGCACTTTCTTCTAGTTTTGGTTACAACTGTCTGCGCTTAAATTTTGAGTGTAATTTATTTGCCAAAAAAAAAGGGACAAAACATGCAGTAAAAGCACAATTTAAAGGTGAATCTGACTGGTGGGTCATGATGATATCATGATGCAGAGGCATCATTATTCCACTGCGGTGTCCTCAAGATGCTTGTGTCTTGTTCTGGTGTGTGTGTGTGTGTGTGCAGCCGTGTGCATCCACATTCAAGTAATGCCTGCGTCCAGCCAGGCTATTACAACTGACAGAGACAGAAAAGGTGTTATCCTTTTTATATTCCTTGATGTGTGTGTTTGTGTAGCTAGTGCGTGTGTGTGTGTGTGTACAGGGGTTCATAAGTTTTTATTCGCGTGGAAGCTTCGATGTGTGCAGTGATGCATGGCCCACTCTTGGTCTGTGCAGGACATAATAAGCCAATCACCGGCGCTGATGGAGAGGGATGAGTGATGAGAGCTCTGTCTCCCAGCGGAGGATGAGACTGAGGGGGGATAGATGATGTGTGAGCTGATGCAGGCTGAGCTGCTTTCTGCCTGGCATGACCACCTAACACCTGAGACCGAGGCCGCGGCAGCACAGCGAGCCACAGCTGATGCGGGCCTCATTGTTACAGCGAGCACATCCGCAGTGAATTATTGTCTCAGCACAGGGCTTGCCAAAGTAATGGCAGAAAAACACACAGTTTGTTTTCTAATGCATCACATCCGCAGGGACGCTGATAGCTCTGGCACAACTTGTGCTAAGTCGGAGCTCTGTTTACTTTCACATCGGGCACCAATTACCTTGTGATACATTAAGACGCACTAACAAGCACTTGGTCAAGCGTTATGGCGTTTCGTGCATACGGAGGAGAAAGCGTTGATAAATGAGGGCTCAGGTTTGCATTAATTACTGCGCCATGACTGCATTGAAAAAAAAGAAATGCTAATTTTATTTCTGTTTTGGCACCTGGCGCGGGACTCCCATGGAAACAGTCTTGGAATATTATTACGAGGCACGCATTGATCAGCCTCTTATCAGCAGCTGCAGGTCCACAGAAACAGAAACACAATCAAGCAAACGCTTCATTATACATACAGTGTACAAGCAGCATGTCACACATCAACCACCTGTATTGATCGCATATTGATTCTTCCTCGCAGCAGTGCTGTGTTGAACTCGGCTCTGTATGGCTCCCTGGATTACTGTAAATGCCTAATGCACGCAAATAAAAGTGAAAGTCCAGAGCACAGAGGCTTCATGAAGAATCACCCAAATTTTTAGATGATGTGTGATGGCATTCCAGGGTCACAATCATGCAAACAGCCCAGGGGAGGGAGGGAGGAATCAAAGGAGGCGGCAGCAAACATCCTTCTCATCTATGCAGCCATTCACACACACAGAAGAATAAACTCGTCTGAACGGGGGGGTGAACATTTGGCTGAAAGCGTCCTCGCTGCGTGAATGCTCAGAAATGACTGCAGCTTCCTGGTGTTGTGCAGAGGCATATACAATGTGCACACACACACACACACACATACACACACACACTCAGCAAACAGGCAATAAGAAATGTGCTGTCAGGTGCCAGCAAACACTCAACGGGCATAACAATCACATACGGAGCCGGCATGTGAAATCAGAGGGGTTTGTCTGAGTGCCTGCAGTGGTGAGATAAACCGAAAGCAAGGCCCCATTTATCAGTGTGTGTGTGTGTGTGTGTGTGTGTGTGTGTGTGTGTTCTACCTTCCAGGACGACACAAGCCTGAAGGAGACCAGGGGTGCAGTTCAGTTCAATAATCGTATACTTACTGCCATTCTTCCCTCCACAGTTCCTTTGTCTCCTGCTCTTCCTCTGACCGCCTCATTTCACAGCACATAAATACAAACTGAGAGCAGCGATGAGGCAGCGAGGAAGGGAGGAAAACATCCCATCAGGACACACACAAAAGCACCTATTTGGTATTCTTGTTAGCTTGTCATAATGTGAGTGCTGTCGCATAACAACCAAATATCTGCCAGGCCGGTAGTGAGTTGTATTCTGTGTTTTTTTTTTTAATAAGTGTAATACAATTTTACAGAGCATGAAGAGAAATCCTACAAGTGTTTCTTTTTTCATGTCTGTCATTAAAAAATTCTAAGATGTTGGATTTTGTCCCTCATCTTTCACACTGGAGTCACAGTAGGAAGGGTTCATACAAAGAGAGATTTACATGCCTTTATTTTATCATAAAGCAGTTCAGGCATTAAATAAACGCCGAGGCGGTTCCTGCTCAGGCCTGTGAGAGCTGACCAATCAGAGCAGAGACTTTTCTTAAAGAGACAGGCACTAAAACTGAGTGTAAAAAAAGAGAGAGAATATAGATGCTGCAGCAATGGACAGAATAATTAAAATAATGTGTTTGGGTTTTTTTGCACATAAACATTCTCAAGTTAGACGCCCAAAATAAAAGTATGACCTACAAAATGCACCTGACAGAGGACCTAAAGGTGTTTAATCATATAAGCCAACGCGTCAGGTAGCCCACATCGAGATACACGTAACCTATCAAATGCATAACAGTGTTTCCCACACATACACTTTACTTGGGTGGGTCCAAGTATGATTGGCAGCCCATCGCATCTCCTGCTTTTATGAGATCGATTGAATTGTGGACAATCTGTCTTCACTCTCCAGTCTCTGATATTACATTTCTAGCCAATGCACATGCATCAAGGTTGACAATTTAAGCAACGCTATATAACGTAGACAAACTATTAAAACGATTCTATAGAAATGTGGTGACACTTGAGTCTCGTTCTCAGGTCCTTAAATACAAATGAATGTAAAATAAGCCAGTTGGTTAAAAAAAATCAACAGATGTGCACAAAGTGTTTGTAACAATGTAGCTTAATTGCCAGTAAAAGTTCTGCAAATCACAAGAAAAGTATGGATACAGATGTATGGAGTTCTTTGTGTTATTGTGATGGATTTCTAACCTTCAATTTAAAAGGGGAACTTCTGTGTTGTGTTACTTTACGTTTGCAGACCCTTATTTTTCTAAACTAACGTTAGATACTGTTGCTCCCTGTTAGCAGAGAAGAGAGAATGTGGAGACAGTCGAATCCTTTGGACTGGAGCGGAAAATCCGACCTGATACCTTCACGAAGAAATCCACATTCCCGCAGCATTAAACAACTTCAACAGCTCATCCACAGACTGGTATAGACGACGAGGGAGAGAGACGGGGAACGTGTCATTTTATCGTCAGGTTACAGTCCGCTCACACACAACCACTTAAAAAGTGATAAACACAGGCTGCAAATTGCCGCAGAGCCTCTTCAAATTCAACTTGTAGAAGAGTTACAACTCCTGTGAGTTGCTCCTTCATGTCCTCATCATTGTATGCTTCCAACTTCTATCAACCCTGCAACTCCTTTCATCACGGGGACAATGTTTGATGCAGTCTAATAAATCATTCACAATCAAAAAAACACAAAAAGAAGTTGTTGCTTTGAACTTTTGGGTCCACTGGGAAAGACCTCAAATATGTCAAGAGGGAGAGAGGGGGAGACAGTTTGTGTGGGAGACAGAGAGATGGGAGGTAAAAAGCACATGTGCGCGCGTGTGTTATCTTTTCCCACTTTGATCTCGCTCGCTGTTATCCGCTTTCGCCTGCGGTCAAGTGTGCAGCTGTCATGACTCCCCCCCCCCCGAAACAGGGAGACAGACAGAAGGGGGGTTCCCGTTAAGTGAGGGGCCGTGATGAGTCCTCCAGTCTCCGCTGTCACTGCACTCTTCAGGCTTATGTAAGCAGGAGACGGAGGGGGAGGGAGGGGAGGAGAAGGAAGGAAGGAGCAGAAGACAATGAGCACAGAAAAGAGAGAGAGAGAGAAGGGGGAGAGAGAAAAGTGTCAGGCACAGTGAGAGAGAGAGAGAGAGGGGGAGACAGAGAAAGACGGGGAGAGCTGTCATCATAAAGAGCCTGACTCATTCCTACTGTTCTGGATATAGCACTGAGCTGAGAGGCATGTAGCTAATGTACGACAGCTCGAGAACAATTATAATCCTTCAAACCAGGATTAGTCTGATAATATGTGAGAGAACGGGCCGGTCCATATAAAAACCACTCCGAGAGAGAGAGAGAGAGAGAGAGAGAGAGAGAGAGAGAGAGAGAGAGAGAACTCCATTCCCACTGAAACCGCCACCAAATAACATGTAGTTTTAAGTTACATTGAGACATTCGTAGACATTTTTGGTTACATTTCAAAGAACATTTTGTATAATTTTCTGCTTTGACGGTTCTCGGATCTGGACCATCTCTGCAGCACTTAATGTATAGAGAGATAATAACGCAGCAAATTGGCTGTTTCTTCCATAAGTCTAACAGATAAATGTGTGTTTCTGCTGTTTTAGACGTCGATGGTCCCTCGAAATCCATGCAGGAGAACATTTTCCCACGAGTAGCCGACCAGCACCAGCAGCGTCAGTCAGATATATGATTTGCATTCTATTATATCCACTCTGCCATTGTGTCTGTAGTTATCCGCAGAGGCAGTCAAGGGCCTCAGCTTGGCATGTTCTCCCTCCGTAAGTGCCCACAGAAAGGACTGGCTGTGAAAGCTGCCATCAAATTGCTGTAATTATCTACAATCAGTTGACAACCAGGGGCCGGCTGAAAGGCTGCTCACACACAAACACGGGGAGGAGAGAGAAAAGGCACCGAGGGGCTCGGGAGGGTAAAATATCACGGGGAAAAAGAAAAGAAAAAATGGCAGCCGTGTTGGTTCTGAAATCCGCCAGCAAGGCTGTGAAAGAAAAACACGTGATGTAAAATAAAGATGCTGCAGATGGACTGACAGCCTTCTGTCTGTAACACATGTTACGTCGACACATATATGTCGCTCCGTCTCAGTGTGCGACTTGACCACGTGGCTCTTCACGTGCAAAGCTGATGCTAGAGGGGTCAGTGGTGCGTCAAGGCTGGACACTGAAGGCCACTGACCAAGCTGCTGTATTTGACAAGCTGGACGAGAGAGAGAGAGAATGTGATCTCGCACTTTGGGTTTTCAAAACGTTTGTGATGTCATGAATCATGCTCGCAGACAGGCCTCTTAAAAATTCGATTTTCATTGAGTAAGGAGACGATTTACACAAAATGTGAAAAAACAACCTTCTAGAGTCAAACTCTGCTTAAACATCAGCCTACACAGTGAAGCTCATTTTACTGCAGGAACAAGAAGAACAATACAACTAAACATGACTAATCTCTAATATTTTGTTTGTACTATCTGATCAATTTTATAATACAATAAAGGAAAACTGATTCTGATTCTAAAGAACAATTTGACTGGACAGGGACTATAATACTCTGCGTACATGTGACAGGACACTTAAACTGTGACCCTGGCTTCTGATCACACATACACACCCACACACACATACACACACACACTGCTGCAGTTTACAGTCTTTCAACTGAGGCTTGTGAGAGAAAAAAAAAAGAAGTCAAGTGAGAGGAGCACATCGATCAGACAAACCTCCCTCGAGAAATAAGTTCATAGAGCGGCTCTGGAGCCTTCAGTCATATTGCACGGTCCTTATTGACAGATGGAGTTTGCCCAGTTGTAATGAGATTGTAGATGTTGGGAAAATATGTGATATGATCAGAAGCTCTGAAAAAAAACAGCCTAATGGACCTTATGGTGAGATTATTTTCTCGAGTGGTATATAAGGTCAAGAACAGACCCTGAACCTCAAGATAAAATGAAATTATAAGGTCAGATTAATCTCCAAAGGCACGCGCGCTGTGTGTGTGTGTGTGTGTGTGTGTGTGTGCACTAACAGTGAACACACAGTAACCTCTACACTAACATCTACTTTAAGGCATCAACATGGACACAGTCTCTCTTAAACAGTGTTTGACTCCTGCTCTAGTAAAACTGTCAAAAGACTGCCACTTGTGCAGAGTGTTTGGTTACACATTGTGCTCATAAAGCCTGAGAGGATTATATTCTTAATGCACAGGTCAGACACTGATGGCTCAGACAGGCAGAGGGAAACTAAGTGCATGTAGGCTGCTTGATTAGGCAGAGAGGAAGGCTGATGGGTGAGTAAGAGGACGGTTTAAGGATGCTGTCATGCAGCAGTCACTCCTCTGCACAGGAGCAGGACGGCAGAGGAGAGGCAACGTTTTTTTTTTTTCCAGCATGATGAAACTGAGCTCCAATTCTGCAAGAGAACGGTGCAACTGTGCTGGTGTTGGATGTCCAGCTAACAGGTATAAAACTCCAGTGAATATCAGAGGGAACACAGAGTAAGCACACTGGAGATAATGAGATCTGTATGCGTTTCATTTCGCCTCCCCTTCCTCGTGGGTTTAATTATTTATCCGTCTTTGGAAAACAAAAATCACCCCCCCTCGCCTTTTTCTCTCCCCCGTCTCCATCTTCCTGTCTCACTCTCGCTGTGTGCAAATGAAAGCTTCATCTGAAACTGATTAGCAGCTTTCGCAAATTCAATCTGGGTTCAGAACTCAGAAATTAGTTATTGATCACAGACCTGTGTGCGCACAGCTCGTATGAAAGAACGGGGATTTGGGGCACATCATTACAGCAGAGAGAGTGAGAATATATATATTTTCTCAAATGATGCTCATGAAGTGCAATTTTTTAGGTACTTGTACTTCACTTGATTATTCCCAGTTTCTGTGGTTTTCTTTTCCTTCAGAAGCTCCTCTCTCCCGCAGAAAACTCTGCTCCTTAAACACCCCGACAGTAGTCTCCCCTTTAACTCTGTGACTTTGTGACATCACAACACATCACCGTGTAACTAATTATAACTTTATTCACAGTAGACATGAAGCCAACTGGAAGATGAACACACAACAGAGCTGACTGGAGGCACAGTGAGCGTTGCTTGCTCAGGTGTGTGCGAGCTGACCAATCAGAGCAGACTGAGTATCCAGGAGGCGGGACCTTAAAGAGACAGGAGCTAAAACAGGTACATTTTTATGTAATGTCACAGGAAAAGATAAGGCTTGATGCCCAGGGGGAAATTCCCAAGCTACCCAGCAGAGTGTAAAGTATTTTTAATCAGCTCCACCTACCAGCTGTAATATGAACACGATGTCTATAAACAATGAACAATAACTATAATCCAGTTTATTATTCTAAACTGTCTAACATGAAGGATTTAGGATCAACTTCTTCAAGTTCTAAGCGTAAAAATAAATATGTGTAAAAATAAGTGGTATTAAGTAATAACTGATGATTTGTGATGGACCGGCTGTCTGTTTTGGGGCTTTATGTCCTGTTGATTGCAGGAGTTTGTTATTTATGTGACACTTTGGATGCAACAACGGAGGCTGTTACTCTCCAGGCGGCGAACATTAGTTCAGCCTAGATTCAGTGTTTCACTGGCTCAAGTTGGGTTCTGATGTAAAAACAGACAGCCTGTCGAGTTCTGGTGCTGCTCGTTACTACTCTCCTGAACTCTGCTGGGTTCAGAATAGTAAAATGTGGCCTGTGGTGCACTCGAGGGGCTGCTGGAAACATGAAAAATGTGAAGGGCCCTCTCTAGAGCAGGGTTTGGTTCGTCTGTTCTGGGCTGTGCAACATGCTGGACTCCCTCAGGAGATACAAAAACCTCATTATAAAGTGATGAAACCATAACCATGGTTAGTTTCGGGAGACCAAAATGACATAATTATGAACACCGACATTCCATCTCTGCTCCTGAATCCTGCACACCGGACCTACAGGTGAAATATCTCCCTCCACGACTCCTCACGTGTGTTCTGCCACTTCCAGGTGTCCGTATATAACGTGGCGATCTCCGAGCAGCAGCGACAATAAATCACACTCATCCGCGGTGCATGAGGGTTTCACATTACTCGCCTCCCACAGGCACACACTCACACACACTTCTGCCGGAGCGTTAGGGCTGTGACAGAAGCTGTGAAGCATTGGCCTGGAACCACTGCACTGGAGCACGCTGAAAGGCTGAACAGCCTCAGATGAATAGATGGTAATTAATACACATAGCACCCGGGAGACTGCAGTACAATCTCAGAGCAAATTACCCTATCAATAAAATGGCCAACAGACACAATGAGAGACAGGGGAGGAGGAGGACGAGGAGGTGGTGGAGGAGGAGGAGGAGGAGGAGGAGGAGGAGGAGGAGGGGGAAGGACTGCATATTAAGGCCAAGCAACTCTCAGGTGTTTAACGATGAAAGTCAAGTGGTTCATTTCTTAAAAGGAGTCCATCACTCGGTGTTGCCTCCCCGATGAGACAAACAGAAAAAAAATAAATGTCACGCTGGTATTAAAAGGTTAAGACTGGGAGAGGAAAAGTAATGAAGGAGAATGAAACCAAAGCAAAGATATCAGCGTTGTGACACCTTTGGATCTGTCACATATGAACAAAAGCAGAAGATGAGACTGCTGAACTCACTCTTCACGATCAGATGGCAGCGATTGGATTTCCTTTTGTCTTTTAAGAAATCCAATATCTCCAACCAATTACTCTCCTTCTCCTCTCTCATCTTCCCTCGATCTCTCGTCCCATAATGGCGAAACGAGGCTTCAAGATATTTAGAGGAAAAGATCAATGCGAGGAAAGGCCCATGATGAAAATCTTTTCCCCTTAATCTTCCTCTAAGATCATCCCGTTCCCCGCGGCGGACTCACACACGAGCGCATCCCGCCGTTTTCCTCCCGGCCGGCTTCTCACTCCAGCTCCTCTCTCAGTCGAATCTCTCTGGACGTTACACCTCTGCCTCCCCCTCATCCCTCGAACGGGGGAGAGGGAAAAGTGAGGGACAGATTACCACATTGTTTTGGACATTTGTACATTTTTCTGCTCGAGGGCACGGTCCCCCCGTGAACCCCAGCAGGATTCAAACTCATGATCCGGTCAGTTACATGTTGTGGTCTCAGAGAGATCAAAGTGCCGAGCGAGCTGCCTGAGGAGATACAGAGAAACACACAGGGTCCCCACAGCGGCTCCCAGAGAACATGAAGGCTTTGGTGGGAGATTCAAAGTGAAAGGCGAGCAGCTCTGAGACATAGGACCGAATCCTCGCGGATCCAGTGTCACTCCTCCTCTTGGAAAATGCAGCATTCACACTGTCAGCACATCTGAGAAGGAGGATGTTAAACTCACAGGCAGATATCAGCGGCAGGTCGTCTTCTGAGGCTGACTGGCGAATGAAGGGGTTGCTGGTTCAGTCCCACTGACAGCTGCTGCTTCCTCTGTCCATAATGAGTCTGGATGCAATTTAAAAAAAAAAAAAAAAAAGGGAATAAAGTTAATGGAGCAAATGCAGGAAAAGTTCAAATTAGTGGAAAACAGTTTGAAGTCTGTTTCATAGGAGAAATAAAAGATATAAATGTTCCCTGCACGAAAGCATTTGTCAGTGTGTGTTAAGAGATTTACAATCACACAACGCTCACACACACGGCAGAGGCACAATGTATGCTAAACACTAACATATATTACCTCTATATATGCAAATAAACTGTCATGTAAATAAACTCAATTCCATATCCCCCATTTGAACACTCAACATACAACCTTTCGTTGCCTTGCATCTGAGTAATTGGAGTTGGAAGTTGCTGACGGCGCTCCGACGAGGGGCGAGTCAATGAAGCACAGCACATCAGAGAGAGGGAGAGCAGGACGGAGGGGTTTGTGCTTTATCATTAAAGAAGAAGAACTCTGTGTGCAAGAAAGATCCAGACGGGATTAATCTTTTGTTTTTTTTTTTTTTTTGCACTTCTGTGAGGCAGCTTGGCAGCTTCATCTTCATCTCCACCGGCGTCCATTTATCCCCCAAACTCGGCAACTTCTCCCTTCTAAATTTATCTTGATCCGCCTCGATAAAGTGGTAAAAATCCAGAACTGTGATTGCATTTTATGGCAGTCATTCAAATTATGACTTTTAGCATTGCTTTTCAAAGCTGCGTCAATACTTTACGGACACACTTCATGCTGTTGGCTCGTGTTGGGACTGACGTTGAGCGTCTGCGGCCCGAGTTGTTGTGTTGTTGACTTGAGTTGGCAGCGGTGCCCACTGGTGAGTAAAATTGTAAAAAACATATACAAAATGAAATCAGTAAAATCAACAACTTGGACCGGAACCACTGTTAGTGATGTTGGAAAGTTGTGAGGAGAAGAGGTTCTGTCAGTGTCGAAGCACGCTGAGGCCTTCAGTCTGCACCTTTTTGGACACATCATCTCTCAGCTTTATAAGGACTCGTCAGCTCTTCCATTTACAATGACTGCAGATTAAACACAATCATTAAACCCAATATTAATTCAAGTCCCCGTAAGTCATTCATGCCTGTCAGCTCCCGACAGACTACACAGTTAATGTTGTTTCACGCTCCACTATACTCCTCAGTGAGGGCGGGCACAGAGCTGCTCCCGCTGGGTTCCGGGGTAGTCAGAGTGTCCTCTGAGCATAGTCCCCATTATGTAAGGACAAACGGGGACGGAGCGCCTCACCCGGCTCCGATCCCTCCAGTGCCTGGATCTGGAACGTGGATGTCCGCGGGCGATGTTTGCTCACCTTAATGGGCACAGTGAGTCCATGGGGGGGGGGAGACCGTGTCGCCCTTGAACTCTTTAAGACTTTGGCCCAAACTTTGCAGAATTTCCCTTCTAGACCTAGAAAATAAGGTAAAAAAAAAAAGAAAAGAAATGCGCATAGATTACTTACTGACAGTACGCTTGAAATCTGTCAGTCTTCAGGCTCAGTATGACATTGGAAGACTTGATTTTGGAATAATTAATTTATCTGAATCAGACGCCCTTTCCAATCACGACCGTTGACACAGATGATGCACTCTAACTAGCGGTGAAGCTTTTCTCCTTGGAACTAATCAGCACTGACAAATCAGCGCGATGAGAGTGTGCATTTGGTCAATTAAGTCTGCAGACGAGCTCATTACAAGCAAGAATAAGACTAAGTGAACACATGATGACGCTCTAATGCTCCGCCTGTATTCTGCACTGCAGTGTGAGCTACTCCATCAATCACACACGTGTTTAAAAATATGGTACACTTTGCATATTGTGTGCACAGCATTCAACTCGGCACTGGAATTAAACCTGAAGCCAGAGTATTTGAGCTAAATGCTAACATCAGCATGCTAATACACTCACAGTGACAATGCTAACATGCTGATGTTGAGCAGGTATGATGTTTGCTGATTTTAGTTTAGTGTGTTAGCATGCTAGCATTTGCTTAGCAGCACTAAACACAGCTTTTGCAGGTAGATGGTCATAAAAAAAAGGAAAAATTGACATTTGACCCGATGATTGTGCTTAATGAAAAATGAGTGGTTCACCAGTTGTTACAATTCGTCCTGAGGGGACAATAAATGTCCGAATCAAATTTAACAGCAATCCATCCAACAGTCGTTGAGACGCGGACCAGCCGACATTACCATCCATAAAGCCGCGCCACTAGCTTGGCTTAAGCACTCCTAATTAGATGATGGTAATGTCTTCTATACTTTAGTATCTATGGTGATTTATAAGTCACATGAATGGGTCGATCACGATTGGTGGGCTGTATCAGGAAACCGGTCACAGCCTCAGCACCAAGATGAGGGTAAGACAGCCAACCACGTTTCCTGAATTATTTAGTTTAGACATGAGTTGTTTTTCATGTTTAATTTTGACTAAATAACAAACAAACACCTCCACTGACAGAGAGGTTGTGTCAGTTTTTGCACATTATGTCACAGGCAGCTCTGGGTACCGTTGGAGACCCGGGCCTCCTCTCTGCGAGTTCCACCCGCGGCAAAGGTTACGGAGCTTATGTCCAATTCAAAGCGATGGGAATAGCATCGTGTGATTCAGCTGGAATTGGGCAGAGTCCCAGCAAAGGTATGAGTCATCAACATTGCCACAAGTCTGTTTACCAACACTTCCTCTCCCACATAAAGGTGGCCTGCAACCACCTCACCCTGATACAACCCGGTCGTCTTTACATCTGTTTACACTGCTTCTTGTTCGCGGCCTCACCCGTCACGTAAAGAGGGCGAATTTGCCCGACAGCCTCACACCACAGTCGCACACAAACACAAACACGGCACGATGATATTAACTTCATCCAGCTGATGAGATTGCAGCAGAAAGATGGAATGAGGCAACACACACAGAGAACAAAATGATTTACAGATTGGTCGTGTGGGTCTATCAAGTGTTTGATGTGGAGGACACAGCTGATGGTCAGCTCAGTCAAAGGAAATGTGCCATCGGCCCTTCTGTTAGTCTTTGTGTCGACCAGTCGCTTTGCAAAGCAGAGCAGCCACAGAGCGTCTTCTCAGCACAGCGGTGCTCTCTGCTGGTGAAACACAGAAGGGTCCAAATGTCCAGATAAAACAGTGGTACCTAAGAGGTTCTGCATTAGCTGAGGGGTATTTGGGGCAATAGAAGAGAAGATTAACTAATTTGTGTGTGTATATGGAACACTATAGTTTACAGTCAGGCAGATAAGTCTATAGGTAACAAGTAGTGGGAAAATGGTTGAAAAAGGTTCATGTAATTGAGAAATGGTAGCAAATATTCTACCTGAAACCATTTATCCATAACTTGTAATGCTTAAATAGTTAAATATGTGGCTAAAAATAATTGAAAAATGGTTATAAATGAGCCCTGCGATAGACTGGCGACCTGTCCAGGGTGTCCCCTGCCTTCGCCCTAAGTCAGCTGGGATAGGCTCCAGCCCCCCCGCGACCCTGCAGAGGATTAAGCGGCGTACATATAATGTGTACAGATGATGGATGGATGGATGGATGGATGGTTATAAATGATCTCCAAGAAGCCTAACTAACAGGGTAACATACACACACTAAAACATATATTTTCTAAACGTAGCTATTAAATGGTGAAAAAGCCAAAAGTAGTGGATGCATTTTTTGGGATGTAAGCTGGTTACCTTAAACTTTAAGATAACGGTTCCATCCATTTATCTGTCACTTTTAGCGAACTAGCTTATTACAACTGTTTATTCATTACTTTAAGCCCCAATGTAATATAAAAACAGACAGACACAATCATTAAATATCTGAAGGAGCCGATAAACTGTTGGAAATGATGAATACATCTGGATTTTTGAAAAAGTTAGCTTAAAGTAGGCTAATAGTTAAATAGCTGAAATGTCCAGTTTCTGCTGCTCCTCAAGTGGTAGAATGATAAACGGGACCAAACTGAACAGAACATTTACAATTCAAATGTCTTTACAACTTCCAGCTTAGAATAAATTAAAATGGTGAAAATCTTAAAGTAGTGGATACATGTACAAGTAAGCTAGCAGAGTTAGCTAAAAGTCTTTTATGGTGATAACTGAAAAAGCTAAGAGAAGCTAGTGGCTGAATGTTGAAGACATAATAAATAAACTAAAAGTTAAATACACAATTGTGAATTATCTAAAAGTAATGGACAAACTAACATAACACAGTTAGTTTAAAGTCGGCTGATCTCTACCTAAAACATATTTTAGTTATCGGCGTCCTAATTGTGCTACATGTGCAGGATTGTTGAGCTGTTCCTGCCTTGATACCACACGAAATCAAATGTAATAAGATTTCGAATCAATTATTCAGCGTTCAGCGTTTTCCAAAACATAACCTGTGGGTCCCTCCTGCCCCTCCGAGAACCCTCTCCTGGGATCTGACAGCTGTACGGCACATGTCAATGTCAACGCCGCCTCAGTTTGACTGACACTCAATTCTTTTTGTTTTTTCATTCTCCGGCAGCACCTGTGCTCAGCTGTCAGACGGTTCAGAGTGCGACGCTGCTGCCATCTCTGCAGAGGAACAACAGGCTCTGTGACAAAAGGTTCCCACGACGCTGCCCGAGGGACCCCAAATGTCGAGGCAGGTAGGCCAAGTCCTTCTATTCAATCAGGGGTCAGAGGTTAGGCTTCATCACCAGAGAGGCCAGCCAGGGGTATAATGGAAAACATCGGCCACTTTCTTTTTTGTGTATTTATATGCAGTGTGTATCCGTCTGTCCCTCCAGTGGCATTGCCTCGTCTATTTATAGTGCTGCCGGGACATTAGCTCAATGTCCTGTGTAGAAATGTCATGTAAGACATAAGGGCCGCGCAGCATTCATCTGTAAATGTGAAGGTCAGGAAACAGCCTCGGTTTTATTCATAAACTGGAGACGTTGACCTTTTACTTGAATCATTTTGTGGAGCCAAAGTAAAAATGCTGATGAGACAATGGAAATAACTTTTTTTTTTTGTTCGTCTATCGTACACAGTGAGGAATACTGATAAGAACAACTGCAGTGACATTGTGATCCGTTGAATCCTCTTGTTTGTTTGGTTTTTTTTGGAGGTAACAACTGGCAAGGAATAGCATTTCTATAAATACAAACAATCCCACAGACTGGATCGGCCTCTGACAACAGTCAGGATCACATGCACAGCTTTGTGTGATATGTACTGTAGAGATCCGCTCAATCTTTTATAAACAAACTCAGAGTCACTTCCATCGTCTTCCTCTCTCTGTCTCTCTCTCTCAGGCAGGGGATGGAAGAAAGCTATGAGACATTTGAAGAGGAGTTAGGGCCACCAAGAGCAGATCCTCCTCCACAGAAGCCTGTTCGACAGATCCGCAGACCAGGTGGCGACACACACAAAGGCACACACACACTCACGCACACAGAATCAGTAATGCCTGCACATAAAAGCCTTTATCCATTGTACATATATTGTACCGCTCTATAAATACTTGGGAGCAGCAGCACAGGGAGCCACTGAAATGTGACTCCTGGTCAGAGGCTTCAGAGTGATAATGCTGCACTGAACGGATGGCGGGTGTAATAAGCCCCAATCTCTCCAAGCTCACAAAATCCTCCTTGTCAGACAGAGCTCTTAAAAAGACCTTAAAGGACGAATGCAATTTTATTTGCCAGCACTTTGGTACAGACTTAAATCCCGTTGTAGAGCCTTTATGGTCCCCAGAGGATGAACCCTAATGACCCTGGTGATCGCCTGACTTGTCATGTAGCACCACCGTGAAGTTGGTGTGAGGCTTTGAGTGAAATACCAAAAACATTTCACTAACAGTGTCAGCAGAACGTGAAAATGCAGCAGTGTTGACTTTAGACTGAATTTAGCATGCTAACAAGCTAGAACCAGCCGTCCTGGATTATGATATTGTTTTTCGTGAGTTTCAGCAGGGAGACATGTACCAGTGGCAGTCGCTATACATTTCACAAGCTTTCTTTCATTTAAGATAAACTCACAAAATGTCAAGAAAGGAGGTACTCAGATCTATTTACCTTTATAAACAGAAAGACACCGACAGTACACCTTCTGAAATCAAGTTTCTATATCTATTGTCTCATTAACTCATTGTTAAACACATTAATTCAAACTCAACATTAACTAAATAAAACTCACCAAAACAGTCTTGGTTTGTCATTCCTCAATCCCTGCTAATGAGCTCATGGCTAATTAGCTAGAGCCAAAGATAGCTAGTAAAGAGCAGCAGCTGTTAGTTGGAGCTAACTTTGACTTTGCCTTATTTCACAAAATGCACCTTTAATTCTCCAAGTCTCAGGTTTATGACAAAATACCTACATGATTATTGACATTGGTAAATCGCAAATGTTAGCATGCTAACACATGAAACTAAGATGACAAATGTTGTTTAAATATGACGTTAGCATTGTCACTGTGAGTATGAGGATGTTAGCATGAAGCTCACTAGCACGATTGTAAATCCTCCATGTCTGTCTGATAAATAAAGTTTGGCAGAGTAGATTTGTGTTCTGTTGAAACGAGAGGTTAATAAAATGGAGCATATGTCAGCCAACAAAAATGTCTGAATATACATCTGATTAATGTGGATAAATAAAGTCCAGATTGAGAGGATGGCTGTCACGGCTTCAGTTTGTTGTTTATGGTTTGTGAGGCCGCCCCTCAGTAAATCTCCATCTGTCTGTTTCAGAAATGTACGCCACAAGGAAAGTCAGAGAGGTTAGTTGGAAAACGGCCAACATAAACAATTATTCACTCTGGTGACATCTCTGATTTGTCTTTTCTTCTGAACTATTTGTTGGTCTCTGATAGGAAATGCCTCCAGTTCCACAGCAACCAAGAGCAGAACCCAGGACTTTACCCAGAGAGCCCAGCTTCCCCAGACAAAGCAAGTCTTCACACTCTCTCCTCTAAATCCTTGTCAGCTTTTGTTGTTTTCTCAATTTACCAGATTACAATAAAAGCAATCATGTATTTCCTTCAGCGTCCATTCCCAAAGCCTCATCCATCCAAAACCCGGTGCAGATTGAGACGCCGTGGGAGAACGTCACCCTCAACCGCTGCCTGTTTGTGGCGATCACCATACTGGTGCTCACCTCAGGCTGTCAGAGGCTCAACGGCAAGTAAACATGCATAAATAGGACCGCAGACAAAATGACGTACTTGCTGTGGCTGAGTCTTCTCTTTTGAAAACACAGAAACTCTGCGGGGTCAGCCGGCAGCAGAGGAGGAGGAGGAATATGGACTGACAGCGAGGCGGTCGGGCGCATTACGACACAGAGTCCAGCCAGCAGAGGTAAAGAGGCCGTTCTAAAACAGTCGTTCATCCACCTCAGCTTGTTCTGTGTCGACTTCTTCACGTGTTCTCCCCCTTCTAGCCCGAGACGTCTCTGTGGGAAGTCATGCTGTGGTGGCTGCCAGACCTCGATGATGATGAAGACGATGAGGAGGAAGGCGAAGATGGAGAAGTCAAAAGAGGAAAGTCAAAGAGAGGAGCAGCGGCACAAACATCAAGAGGTCTCAGAAATAAGCCACTGCCAGTGAAAAACCTCATGAGGAAAAGAGAGGGGAAATTGAAGCACAGGCGAGCCAAGAAAGGCAAGGACGAAGAAATCAAAGACAAGAAAGAAAAAGATAAAACGGAGGAACCCAAAGAAGCAGCAGACGATGAAGAGGAGGAGGAAGGAAACGAGGAGGCTGTGCCCAAGAAGAACAAAAAGTTGGAGGAACAGAAAGAGAAGAAAAAGACTCAGACGGGATGAGTGGAGTCTTTGTACTGTGGCAGACCGATTCATTTTTGAACAGTTCAACTGAAATGATTTGATAGCATTCATTAAAAGGCGGCCATGTTGAATTCAGTGTCAAACGCCGAGTCACTGATTTGAAATTGTCTGATTTGGTGAAATGGAGCTTTATGTTTCAAGTAAAGACATTTTCATTTTCACTGAATTTACTTTGTCAACTGCTTAATTGTAAACGCCCATTTAATGATTTGATTCATTTTGTTTTTGGCATAACTGGAACATCTCTGTCATCTGTCATACACAACTGGACATCGACAAGTATCCACAGCTACTCAGTAGTCAGGGCGTCCACAGGTATCAGACATTTAAAGCACCATTATGTAACTTTTTGAAGACAGATGGTGAGATGGGTGATTGCTTAGGTCCCAAACTAAACCAAAATGTCTGTATTTGACATGCTGTGCAGATCTCCAGTAGGTTCTCAGTAGTAAAATGTGAAACTGTATCTACTAGAATGACACTGAGTACAGCACATACCTACGTCAAGGCCCAACAGTCTCTTTTAAATCAATCAAGTCTTCCAGTATCAAATAAAACACACTTACATCTGCTGGACCTGGATTTTCATTTGGATCCACACCAAAATTGTACTCACTCATAGATACCAGCCATCTAAATACGTCTGATTATTCTGCGTGATTCCCTAAGACGTTAACAAAAGACACTCGATGACAAAGTGTTATAGGAAATGATAAACATTCCAGCATCTTATCCAACCACTCTGGGCCGAAACCAATCAACCATCCAAGCTTACTGTAAAATGTGTTTGATAGTTTTTTTGAAATCCTGCTTGACAAACTAACCGACCAGGTAATAGATCTTCCAATGTGTGACGTCTTTGTGAAAACAGACTTTTGAGACTCAAATGTTTTTCTCCACAGAATTTAATTACAAAAACATCTTAAAAGATGAGCTATGTTCAATCATAGCTCCATGTCCAGGATGTAAGTATTTATACAAAACAGTGTGATCAAACGGGCAGCCGTATACATTTGCATAAACCAAACAAATGTATAAAAGTCTACTAAATGTGGACATCATTTGTAGAAATAACAAAAAAAAAACCTGAATGTATCTGAAGGGAGACACTGTAGACCGGCAGAGTGACAGCACACCACCGAAGGAGGTGATCATGAAACGCTGGTAGAGGATCAATTATTAGATAATGAGATGCCCTCAGGTGGAGGTGGCCTCATTGGCATGGGGGGCATGGGCATCTGAGGGGGCATGTGGGGGGCACCTGGGGCACCAGGTGGTAGAGGGGGGACTGACATCCCTCCTGGAGGGGGAGGGGGAAGAGAATCATTTGGTGGGCGAGGTCCGACTCCGCTCATGAGAGGAGGGGGGCGCTTCACACCTGCAGCAGGTGGCGGACCGCTGGACTGAGGAGCAGCTTTCTCCATTTTGAAGTGGAACTGAAGGAAGAACTGTGAGGGAAAAATAACAAAGAAGGTTAAACCACACCTTTCCTGTCTCTAATCAAATGAACAGTTTGGCTTTGTGTGAGAAATGCTGATCAGTACCTGTTTAGTTTCTCTGTTCCAGTGGGTCCAGAAGCGATTTTCTGCTTTATCAATTTCTCTACTCGGGACCTTAAAGAGCAAAGATGTTTATTTTATAACACAGCAGGAAGAAAACTATTATCAAGATCACAACAGAAGTGCAGCTTTCACTCACCTTAAAAGCAATAGTCTCATAAGGTTCTGCAGCCAGAAGCAGATACTGCCAGCGACGATCGGGCGGCTCGATGCGCTGTTCATACGCAGACATGAAACGATGCCTGGGTCCGATTCCCTCAGCGATTTCTGGGTAGTCAATCTGGTGAGCAGAGCAAAATTAAACAGGTATTGAGGCGTGGAATGTAGAGGAAATTATGTTTTTGTCATACTGCAAGCTGATCCATAAATAAGACATGCTAATAAACTTCTTTTGAGTTTACCATATGGCTCTGTATCAGACAGCTGTTTCTTGAGGGAGAAAAACTAAACTGCCAGCTGTGGGTGATTAAGAGTCTTGAACATAACCTGTAACTGCGGTGTCAGCTGTCTTTGGTGCAGAGCGAGGTTACAAAAGCCAAAGAAAAAAAATCATGATAACTTTACAGCATCTCTCGAGTTGACCTTTAATATAAGTTTGCTTTGTTTGAGAACCCTCCCAAAACAACAAGTTATATACAGGGATCAAAACCAAAAGCACCAACCTGGAAAAGTAAGGACTGCTGTCCGGTCTCTGGGTCCCTCTGTTTGGTTACTATTGACAAAGAAGAAACACATGTCCCATATATTAAAACACAAAACATTTACAGTTAAACCGACATCAGGGTAAAGTACAAAGAGAACTGCACTAATTATCAACCATGCAGCCAGCTTACCTTTGTATCCTGGTCGACCAATTTTGACAAACTTCTTGACTTCAACTTTAACTTTGGCTGGAGCTGGCTGAGCAGGAGCTTCTTTGGCCTCCTTGGCTGCTCTCCGTGCTCTAAGACAAACAAAACATGGTGTGATTTTATTCATCTACACACTGAACCCAATGGGTTATTTCTCTTCGAAGCAACCAGGAAATTGTTTAAAAGTCATGCAAAGGTGTAGTGAATTTCATCAGTTACAGTAAACACGACATAAACCATCAAAAAGTCCTGTCACGGTTTTTCCCATACTCATTCTAACAGTGCAATATATCTGAACACAGCAACTGGCCGTGTGCTGACCTAAATACCAGTTTAAGTGAAACAAAGAAACAACAGCAGACTTTAAGGTGTAGACAAGATGTGGACTTACAAGTTGGTCTGATGCTTCTTTCCTTGTGTGTGAGCCAAGTAGCTGCCCTGTAAATGCAAACGAAAGCAGCTTGTGATTTGTCGGTTTCAAACACAATACCAAGCGATTGCACCAAGTTCAGACAACGTTTTATCATTCTTCTCCTCACCTCGTTGTTATGAAGCGTCAGACAAAGTTTACACTCATAGGATCCCAAATGATTCTTCATAAAATAGGGGTCCTTGTTGATGTCGATGGTCTCCAGGGCCAGCTGACGTAACCGCTCTCGCCGATCGCGGTTACTCTCAGAGGCAGAGGCCACCCCGCCGCTCCCGGTCTTCCCTCCAGCTCGATGCTGGAAATCCATGTTTGCGTGGTGGTGATGGGCTCAATCACACAGACACCCACACCTGTTCACCTCACCCACAATAAAAAGGTTCCCAACGTAGATCCTGCCTGATTATCTGAGGACAAATAAAGCAGATGTTTTACATTACATTTTAGGATGAAACTAAAGAACAATATGTGCTATTAACTTGCTATATATACCTGGATTGTGGTTACACTACCTCTTAACCAACAACAAACTGCATTTTCCATATTGATAATTTTCTTAAATCTAATATTTACCTTTATATTTAGGATTGATGTTACCACAGCTACACCCGTTATTAATCAGAGTTGCATTTCAAGTGTTATAAAACAGTACAATGGCTCCTCAGAGCCCTCTTGACTGATGTGCTTGATGCTAATTTCCCATGCAAGAGGTACCAACTACTGGGAAGTAAGTAAAACAGTAACAGCAGAGTGACTTAGCCACATATATCTGTCATTTTTTCGATAATGTATCTCAATTAAATGCTGTCTATTTAGTGAGCTCAACAAAACCCAGCTAACTGAAGAGTGTTGGTGTAACGTAACGCTAGCTACTGAATGGATTCTGACAAAGCTAGTGCTAAGCTAACAGGGTTACCAACAAGTAATTCTAGGATATTAACGAATCGGAACAATCGAGAGATAACAGAAGCGTAGAAAGCTCCACACAGGCTGTAAAAGATTGTTAGTTACACGACAAACGATCCGTAGATGTGGCGGGATATTTTAAAACACTTATCTTTGTCCAAAACACTCACCTACTTCACGACGTTATGATCATGCCGACGTAGATTTGCAGTGCGCATGCTCAAGCGGCAGTTTCTTCTTCGGTGTTTGGTGGTTTGCAAACGGCTTCCGCTGCATTACCGCCGCCTCGTGGACCGGAACGGCTGTCAGCTTGGTTTTCTTAACAAAGTGACGATTACTCACAGGTTTACCTGCAAGTTACACGTTACCTAGAGCTAAAACCGCAACAATTGTTCAATTAATCACTTATTTGATCAAAAGAAAATGAATTGCCTACTATTAAGAGAATAGGCTGGACTAAATAAGCTATTTGAAGACGTCGCCTTAGACTCAGTCTAATTGTGGTGAGCATTTTTCAGTTTTGGGACATTTTGTTGACTAATAGATTCATTTAAATTAATCATGGACACAATCTGCAGAATAAATAACGAAAATATTTGTTTGTTTGTCTATCTGTGTATCTTACTTAAAAAAGATGTAGAGAAAATGGTTAGAAAAACCAATACTGAAGTACATTTACAGCAATTCACATGATGCCAGTGTGGTTTTGGACATGCAGCATATTAGGCTGTATGGGAAGCTAAGTTACTCAAGTGTGCCTTCTGTACTTAATCACAAATTTGAGGTACTTGTGCCATGCTTGAATTTTATTTTTTACTTCCACCTTTTATTTCTACCCCACTGCATTCCACAGGCAAATAGTGTATGCTACTTATAACTTAACAGCATTTTTTAATAGCTGTAGTTTCTAGTTACTTTACAAATTAAAATGGCACCACACTAAACTGTGACTAATACACTTATAAAAGAGGATATTTTGTTACAAATCAAACTATTACAGTTTTTGCAGGACTGCAGCTGAAACACTTGGCCAATTAATCAATTAGTGGATCGACATAAAATGGATTACATTTTTTAAGTCTTTCTTTCTCATTCAAAAACCTTTCATGGTTCCAGTGTAACACATATGATGATTTGAACTTGGGTTACTTTAACATTATTCAGTTGCAGCATGTTTATCTTTTTACAGTGTGGTATCTTATATAACACTTTCACTCACTATCTAGGATCTGATAACTTTACTACTTCACTTCCACCGCTGGGCTGCAGCCTTGAAAGTATTTCTGGTTTATAACGCGCGTTTCGCCTGATTTGACCTTCACCGGCTACCGTACTACCAGTGAGGAGTGTCGCTGCCAAACCAAGAGGAGTGAGTGTGTGTGTGTGTGTGTGTGTGTGTGTCCGGTGTGTGGCGTGAAGGAGAAGTCCGACACCGCGAAGTTAGCTTGACTGCAGAAATGACCAAACACACTCCGTCACTTTCAGACGACAGCGGACAACGAGTCGGGGACGTTTAGTCGACGGGTAACTCGTTAACTTCCTCTGACTACTCTCCTTGTCCGTGGTTGTGTCCTCGGTCCTGGGAATGTCTCCGCCGCAGTGAAAGTGTGTGGACCGTGTTTTTACTGCGTCAGTGGACCGTGATGCGTTTCAACGAGAAGGAGCTGGTGTCTCTGAGCCGCCAGCCGTCAGAGAAGGCGGCCGAGCTGGGGATGAGAGGACCGAAGAAGGGAGATGGTAACACACCGACTCATACCACTCTCACTTCCGTTTCATGTTACCTGGGCAGCAGATAGTGCTTGGGTCCTACCACAGACTACACACGCTGTGGAGACAACTGTACTGTACTGTCTGCTGTGTGTGTGTGTGTGTGTGTGTGTTGATAAGTTTAATCTCAGTTCCTGTTTGATGTCACACAGTTGTGAAGAAGAGGCTGGTTAAACTCATCGTTAACTTCCTCTTTTACTTCCGGACTGATGAGGAAGAGGTCAGTTGAATCCTTATTTGAACACCTGCTGGATTTACTGCATCTGTTCTCACAGCATGCACACACTGCCACACCTTTGTGCACACATACAAACACATGTATGTAAATTATGTCATGTTTATTTGACAGCCAATTGGAGCTTTGCTGCTGGAGCAGTGTCGGGTGGAGAGGGAGGACAGCCAGACCTTCTCTATTGGTGAATTACATTTCACATTAACATGAACAGCTTACATTTCCTGACATAGTGACTGGCTTCACATTCAGGTGTTCACATGTCACTGTAGAGGAAAAGACTAAATGTATTCTTAAAAACAGAGTGAGACATCTCCCCTCTGTGAGAGTTGCACATGTGCATTACTTAAGGATGTAGCCAATCAGAGGCAGAGTAGGGCTTGTCATGCCGAGCAAGGTAGTGTGATCTAAAATAACGCCACTACATTAGTAGCAACTGTGTATATTTCATAATAAATATATATATTTATGTAACGGCTGTTAGATATATTGACTCACATACGTTACAGAAGTAAAGGCTCGACTCAAAATCAGGCAGTGCAGGAGCAGACTTTTCTGTGTTTACTCCTTTAGGTGTGGACTTTTTCACTTTGCAGACCTTTTACATGCACAGAAATGCTTCATGACACAATGCAGGAAAGGCAAAAAAGCCTAGTCCATCGTGTCTCTACTGTCTGTGTTTCTGCATCATGTATTTCTGAGTAAACCTTTGTGTTTCTTTTGTAGCATTTCTAGATGAAGCAGAGAGGAAGTATCAGTTTGAGTGTGACTCTGAAGAGCAGTGTGGCGAGTGGGTCGACGCCATTATCAAGGCCAGGTAGGACTGTGTCTTTACCGTCTAATTAACAGACACAGATTGTCAGAAAATGTGATTTGAGTCAATTGTTGAGACAATTCACAATTTTTTAAATGTTAGCATTAAGTGCCATATCACAGGCAGTTTCTTTAAGACGTTTCACCTCTCATCCAAGAGACTTCTTCAGTTCTAACACGAGAGGAGTTGCTGGATTTCAAACTCTGTGAAACTCTCAGTTTCAGCTGTTAGGGCCACTTGTGGGCGGTGAACCAGCTGGCCTTTAATGTGGGTTTCTAGGGATACCTCTGTCTTTCCAGTTTGACATAGATGGATACTTTTACTCCTCTTTCAAACGTAGTTAGTCATCAAAAAACTGAAACACATTGAGTTGCCTGGGATATAGCACATAGAGTTACCATGACCTGGATGACTGAGAGCCTTCTTCAACATATTCAATATGTACAAAACGATGGTCTTATGAATGATCGTAATTAGAACACTTACTATAAGAGCTGTGTTTGTTATAACTCGATGATGGTAACATATCTGCAGCAAGAAACATTGCTTAGGTGCTGGTATTTGCTTTTGCTGGTCTTAATGTGCAGTGAGACATTATTTTAACAACTTGCACCTCAGTGTGTTTTATTGTTCTCTAGTAATAGACTTACATGGGCGAAACCATCACAAATGAATGATGCAGCTGTTTCCAGAGACACAATGTCCACATCGTGACTTGTGCTGAACCAGCTGGTCAATTGTGACTTGACACTGACCTGTTTTAAAGTTTGGTGGGTTGCTATCAAACAGAAAACGATCTTAGGACACCAGTTTCTAAGTGTGTGTGTTACAAAGCTTCCCGTGTGTTCTCTGGTTGAAAAGGCACTTTGAGACTAAAAAAGCTGCAATGATTTGCTTGATAGGATGCACTGAACTAAAATAGTTTATCACAAATATACTACACATCAAGGTGCAGCTCTGATATTTCCTGTATTCTTTTGAACATTGGTTCCTTCTCAAATATCAAATTAACTTGCTGTCTCATCTCTCATAGTTACGAGTTCATGAGGAAGAACCTGATATTCTATCGAACTGAAATCCACAGGCTCACTGGCAAGGTAACAACCTTCACATCTGCATGTTATTACACCAAATGCCACACAGATGGTGCTCCTATCAAAGAAGAATTTAAGAGCATTTGTGC
Organism: Acanthopagrus latus; assembly: GCF_904848185.1. NCBI lineage: Eukaryota > Metazoa > Chordata > Actinopteri > Spariformes > Sparidae > Acanthopagrus > Acanthopagrus latus. The sequence goes on along the minus strand of NC_051059.1, from coordinate 22,223,259 downwards.
CACACAAGACCCAATGACATGCACAGTATCATCAATATCAGAAAAAGATAGATGCATAGATCAATTTATGACGATTAAATAATTATAGTTCTGTGAAAACATAGTTGTTGAGGTTATTTTGGATGAAGTAAGAACAGCTTATTAAATTCCACTCACTGACACTGTTTTAATGGAGACTGAAGTCTCAAAGGTTTCAAAACCTCAATGAATCAAACGCAGACTACCTGCTGAAACACACTATTGATAGACAATGTTTGTGTCTTTGTGTGTTTTCTGTAAACTAACCAATTTAATATGACGTTTGATCCTGCTTCAATAACACTGAGCTTTTGTGTTCTTTCTTCCTCCTCATCTCGTCTCTCCTCAGGACCCTCTGGAGCAGTATGGTATATCAGATGAAACTCGCTTCCAGGTGAGCAACGGCCTGCAGCTCGTGGCTAGAGATACCTCCTCCCTGTAGTCCTGCATCCAGTGTCCAGATGTACTTTATTTCATTTTAGTTCAACCTGCCATTCCAACATTCACTCCTCACTGGTTTGAAAAAGTTACTTTAAGCGCTCAAGCTTGTTAGATCTCTCACTGCGCTGAATGTATTTGCGTACCTCTTGATATTCTTATGCTGACGCCATGTAAAAGTGATGGCTCTGATTATTTCCTCCATGTCATTGTCAATCATTACAGGTAACGTAGGGCTGTAGTGGAAAACTCAACAACATTGTCTTATTTTCACTTTGCTTGGTTAATTAGTTGTATAAAACATGTTTTATACTGTTTTTTTTTTCTACTAGACATACTGTTCTTTTTAGACAATGTAATTTTTAGAGCCTTTGATTTTACTTGTGCTGTAGAGTGCGGCTGTGACTTTCTTTCAGGACTATTTTAATATCAAGATGACTTTGTTTAAAGAAAATCAACCCAAGACATCTGAATATTTCATGTAAACCACTGTTATGAAACAGGTGAACAGACAGGATTTGAAGAAGTTCATTGTTATCACACACCTTGCCCAAATCAGAAAACCTTCAGCAGCATTCACTGTTCTGATTTTAACTGCATGGGCCCTTCAATCTGCTGAGTTGAGCCTCTCGTTTCACTTTTTTTATGTGAAAACAAAAAAAATGTTTAGCTACTATTAATATGCATTCATCATGTAGCCCATTTAGTTTAAAAAACTATACATTTGCACATTACTGGTTGTTGAGGGTTGTTTTTTTGTTATTATAATTTCAACAATGTACTTGAACATACTGTACCTTTTTCTGTGGCACTTTCCTTTAGCTAAACTGTTGGACCATGTTGAGATACCAGACTCCTGATGGGATTTATTAAAAAATACGTTAATATTAATATACAGTGTGGCATTGCTGGATGCTGCTTATTTGTCAAAATGTTTTTTTTCCGGCAGTCGGGAGTCTATAACCACAAAGAGGATATGCCACTGAATGTGTTTTATTTTAACCTGCTGCACATCAAATGTGTTGAGTCTGTTTTTACTTCGTGTTAGATTATACTTGTTTCACTGGCATCCTATTTTTTTTTTAACTAATAAAACCATTTGAAAAATACAAATAAGTGTGTGTCATCTGTTAACTTGAATGAAATGTATCGTAGTTGTGTACTGAATCATGGTCATTCAATACTTGTCAATAGCTGGAAATAAATCTGCAGCTTGTGTCCGTTGCATCGTTTGAATATTACACTGTCAATAACATCTCCTCTGTGCCCAGTCTATTGTGAAAAACATGTATATGTGGTTGAAAATAGATACATATATCATCATCAATACTTGAAAATACATTTTTATATCATCACAAAAAGGTAACTGATAACTAGCTATATTTTGATTAGTCAAATTCCTTTTTCTAATGTTGCCCTCTGTCATTGACTCACACTGGTTGTCCGTGTGCCACATCAGCTTAGTTGGCATGTTAATCATTTGTGATTCACATGATTTATATTCACCCTGCAGGAGATGTGGGAGGTATTGTTGTCTCAGAGAGGAGGCACTGTGACTGTGGCACGGTTCCTTAGCAACGCAAGATGTGTGATTCAAAAACAGCGACGTCACTGCCTACCCGTGATGCTTTGCGAGACAAAATTGAACGCTCGGCAAAAGAAAACATTTGTATCTCGCAAGCTCTGTTTTTTAAGAGTGAAAGACACAAAACAAGACATTTAAACTGGAATTGACACGGATAAGAAGAACATTTCAACGGCGCGAAACGGGGAGATTTTATCGGGGCACGGTAGGTGTTAATTCAACTGTAGATGGTGAAAAGACAATGTAGCTAATGCATTAGCCCGACAGCAGCTAGCGGGCTAGCTAACGTATCTCACTGTACGTTAGCCAGCTGAGCTAGCGTTAGCATCAGGATAGCTCTGTGTGTTTGGTGGTTAAATTATTTTGATTCTGAATCGTTTTGTATCGTGATTACCGATCAGCGGTAATAAGCGCAACGGGTTTGTTTTGTCTCCGGGAACTAGCGAGCAAATACATGCTGTTAAAGTGTTTTAAGTTAAAGTTATACATTTCTGGTTTTCACAAAGATAATTTGTTGTTAGCAGAAGGCTGATACCAACCGCAGCTTACCGTGTAAGCTTACACTAACTAATGTCATTGTCAGTTTCGAATAGATTTGCCTCAAGTAAGCTAATTTAAACTAGATTTAAACTAAAGCTCTGTCGACCAGCTCTTTGTTCGCTTTGTATTCGCATCGGTGGATTCTTTATACCATCAACCCCAATAGACATTTTGTTGCCAAGCTCCGTTATCACTACGAAGCAGTCTGCTTTTTCAAGATTTCCTCCGAGAGTGTCTTTAGGAACACTTCCTCAAGGCGACTGTAAAGTTGGTACATTGATGACGTCATTTATGTCATTTATTTTACTGATTACCGATTTCGTGTCTCTGATTAGTGTGACATTCATTGTCCTCTAATGAGCAAAGCACCCTCCAGTTGTGTGATTGGATTTGGGGTGTTGGTCTTTATCAGTGAGTTGTTCTATACAAAGTAAATAACAGTGCTTTGGTAATGCAGTCCTTTATAAAATGATTTATAAAGCTTAACATCTGGTGAACATTTGAAGGTCCCCGTATTTTAACTGTGAACACTTGCTTCGTTTTCCGTTTTTCTGTTGTTAAAATTGAATGTTAGAACTTTGGACTGTTGGTTTGACAAAATAAGCATTTTGAAGACATCATCATTGACAATGGAAACTGAGTTGAATGGGTCCCGTCGTCCCGTGTGAAACTGTGAAATATCGTAATATCCCTAACTAATTTTGAGAACAAGAACAATATGCAGTGCTACACAGCTTGTCATGTTTTATCATATCATGATTCATATGAGCTAATTTGGCTCAGCTGCGATTAGAGCACACTTTCATTTTCCTATAAATGTATATTATTGTGGCAGACATCCTCCCTCTTTTCAAACACGTGCCAGAAGTCAGGAACTTGTAACAATGAGAGTGTTTTCATGATTGTGTTCATCAGTCTCTTATCCTGTTTTCAGGCACCATGGATCAGGACTATGAGTGCAGGCTGCTCAGGCAGATCAATATCCAAAATGAGAATGCAAGCCCCATAGTAAGTAAACAATACACACACTTGTAGTTCCATATGCACATGGGGGCTGTATTTCATCTTCAATCATTACTTCGTAAAAAGACTTAACATAAATCTCCTCATCGAGCCAAGGCTAACAGTATTGATTAGCACGATTTCTATGACTTCATTATTTTGATCCTACCATGATGATCCCTTCAGCCTCAGCCCGCCTGAAGAAGATTGTTAACAAGCAAAGGACATAAGATGGGCAGAGAGGGTGTTACTCCCAATGTGTTGGAAGAATTAACAGTTTAACAGGCCAGTATCTTTCATCCAACAGTGCCACTAGTGTTGAGTGCTAACAAGACCTCAGCAGCCAAATGACTGGGTTTCGTGAATGTAGCCTTCTGCTGTTAACACGTCAAACAAATGCACCATCTGCCTCCTAAATTGTATTCCTGTTTCATTTTCATTTTTTTAAATCACTGTCCAAGGTTTGTTTGTGTGTTTGGCCTCCAGTCATAAAATGCTCTCCCCTCCTCTGTCCTTGTGCAGAAAGCTGTAGGAGCTGTGCGAGCTCTGACACCTACCAGCTCCCCCCTGTCATCCCCCAGCAAGCATGGTGATCGCTTTATTCCCTCCCGGGCTGGAGCCAACTGGAGTGTCAACTTCCACCGCATCAATGTGAGTGTGCTGCATTACACCGCGGACTTGACGGTCTGTCCTGTCAAAAGAACAGTGTTCTCAAGTTCAAAGTGTCGATTATGGCTTAGAAGGAAACATATTATCTATTAGCATTATTTTTTAAAATTTGGCTGTAAATACTTGTACACGACATGTTTAAAGATGCGATTCAGACTTGTCATTTATTTATTTTTAAATGTTCTGGCACAGGAAATTGAAAAGTCGCACAATCAGAACAGGAAAACCAAAGACGGCACAACCGACAGCAACAAAGGTAATCAGTCCACATTTATACAAAGAGACTGGAGATGGGAAGGATATTATATTGTAATAGAGTGTCTGTAATATTTACATATTATACATAAAGTTAAAGGGCTGCAACTAACAGTCATTATCATCATAGTTTCATCTTCTAATAGATTTATTTTATTAATCAGCTGATTAGGCAATTGATTTGACTACCAAATCAAAGTAATTTTTTTTTTGATCCACTTCGTCATTATAAAGCTCATCATCGTCACTCATAATTAGATTGTTGTCGTTTCGTGAAAAAACAAAAATCTAAGAATTGTTCTACAGCATAATGTACTGCCCTAATGTTAGTTACATGGCTTTAGCAATGTCAGCGTAAGCTAGCGTTAATGTTAATGTTTACTAGCATTAGCACAGTTAGCTGGTGCCTAAACTGGCAACCACTTGAGGGGGCAGATGATTCGAACAACAGCCCTGATGTCATGTGAATGCAATATAAAGGGGGGGAGATGGAATGTTTAGTATATTCAATAACGCCACCCAATAATATTACTAATATGCTGAAATATCAGCCAAATTAATTTGATCATTTTTATAGAAACACACCATACAAACATACATTTTTGGAATAAGGATCTTTTTATATATGCAGTTGAAAAAGAAATGCCAGTGCACTCTGGTGGACAAACTGCGTTATAGAGACACTAACTGAAATTGAATCTTTGACATTTCTGTACATCAGCTTCTTGTAACTTATCTGGCGACCTATATCTCAGTATCAGTACATCCGTAATGATTAATTGGGCTCTGATTACAAAAACACCCAGATCATAATTTACATTACATACTCTTTACCTTGCAGCATATTGTGTAATGCAGAATCGTCTGTATGATGATACGACACCTTCCTTATCACAGAGAAATGATCATGATAGTAATTCATCAGAGTTGTCCTGTGATTATCAGCCCCAAAGACAGACGTGCTTCTCTCCCGTAGCTGCATGTTTCCTTAGAGTTTTATTCCTCGTTCAGCTTGTTTCCACAGTTATCTGTCTGCTCCAGTCAAACTGGATAATTTGACCTTCTCTTGTTTACTACGTCGTCTGGGCAAGCTCATGGAAACCAGAGATAAAGACTAGACAAAGCTCAGTGAAAAATTCCCCCTGATCTTTACAGATGTGAGAGAGGGATAAGAAATTGCAAAGGGGCCACAGTGTTTGAACTTAATCATTTCGACAGACTGGTTTGATTTCCCTTCTGTCTCCTCCTTCAGCGGATGGCCTGGCTTACTCGGCTCTGCTGAAGAACGAGCTGCTGGGAGCGGGCATCGAGAAAGTCCAGGACCCGCAGTCAGAAGACCGCCGTCTGCAGCCATCTACCCCTGCCAAGAGGAGCCTTTTTAGTGTAAAGAAACAAGTTAACATTACTTTTAATTATTTTTGGTAAATTATTTTCCCTGCATCTCTAATCATCTTGTTTTGTATTTTGTAGTATTCTGTAAGCGCTAAGAGGGCTCTGCCAGAAGAGGATGGAAACACAGTCTCTCCATATTCTCTGTCGCCTGTCAGCAGCAACAGGTAAACATCTCCTCGCCATTTCTTCAATATTATCCCCTTCATTTGTTGAGAGGAGGCATTGTATTCTGACCAAATTGTGTTGTGCATTGCAGCCAGAAACTGCTGCGATCACCTAGGAAACCGACGCGCAAAATATCCAAAATTCCTTTCAAAGTTCTGGACGCTCCCGAGCTCCAGGATGACTTCTACCTCAACTTAGTGGACTGGTCCTCTCTGAACGTGCTCAGTGTTGGACTGGGTACCTGCGTCTACTTGTGGAGTGCCTGCACGAGCCAGGTGGGTGTGATCTGATTGCCGACAGTAAGCAGAAGTATTCAGTGTCTCTTGGATGTCCATGCTAATGTTTGTTATTTTTCCTCTCCGTCTTTTTAGGTGACACGTCTGTGTGACCTTTCTGTAGAAGGCGACTCAGTAACTTCAGTGGGCTGGTCAGAGAGGGTGGGTCTCTCTGTCCCCTTCTGTCATCTTTTCAAAACATTGTTGGGTTACATGAAACAAAACCTTAAAGATGTCCTCTTTTAAAGCTTCTCTGTGCACTGTGTCTATTTTTAGGGTAACCTGGTGGCGGTTGGGACTCATAAAGGCTACGTACAGATCTGGGATGCCGCAGCAGGAAAGAAGCTCTCTGTGCTAGAAGGACACACAGCCAGAGTGGGTGAGTTTAGAGGCTGGAGGGATGGAGGGGGAGACCATCGCAGGAGTACAATTTTAATAACATCAGTTAATTTTCACACAGTTGTTTAGCAACATCCCTCATTCCCAGTCGGTCAATCACCTTCCTTTCAACCTGCCTTTCATCCTCTGCTGCCAGGTGCGTTGGCATGGAACGCGGACCAGCTGTCGTCTGGGAGTCGCGATCGGGTGATCCTGCAACGCGACATCAGAGCTCCGCCTCTCCAGTCTGAGCGCCGTCTCCAAGGACACAGACAGGAAGTGTGCGGGCTCAAGTGGAGCACAGACCACCAGCTGCTCGCCTCGGGGGGAAACGATAACAAGGTTTGCAAGACACAGAATCTCACCTGTTAGTATCAGGGCCCCCTTTTCCATGAAACATCACAGACTCACTTCTCCACCCCCTGCTGTCTGTAGCTACTTGTGTGGAACCACTCGAGCGTCCTCCCGGTGCAGCAGTACACGGAGCACTTGGCTGCAGTGAAGGCCATCGCCTGGTCTCCCCACCAGCACGGCCTGCTGGCCTCCGGAGGCGGCACCGCCGACCGCTGCATCCGCTTCTGGAACACGCTGACCGGCCAGCCCTTACAGTGCACAGACACCGGATCTCAGGTCTGCAACCTGGCCTGGTCCAAGCACACTAATGAACTGGTGAGTCAGCGGAAAGGTTTGATTTAAACAGCTGCTGTTGTGAAGTGGTTTTGTTCATGTTTAGGTGCAGTACTGTAATGTACAAGGAACTGTTTTTTAGTAGTGTGCATTCTCCTGGATGCGTTGTTGACTCTCCCGCTGCACAACACAACGTTACTGTTTTAATGTTAATTGACTCCAGGAAACCCAGTTTCAGTGTTTTGAGGTAGGCTACTGATATAAACCCTCTGTACTGGAGGCAGAGATGTAGTTGTTATTCATTTTAATTTGCACTACACAGTCACAGGCCTCGAACTGACACTGTTCCTTTTAAGAAAGACACAAATATAATACTGTGTCTGTGTCCTGCAGGTCAGCACACACGGTTATTCTCAGAACCAGATCCTGGTGTGGAAGTATCCCTCTCTCACTCAAGTGGCCAAACTTACTGGACATTCCTACAGAGTGCTCTACCTGGTCAGTATATACTGTGTGTTTTCACATTATCTCTGTCTGCAGATGCTTGTTTCAGCTGTCCCAAGGTTATAACAGCAAGTTAAAACTGAAGGGAAAAAAATATGTCGCTAAAAAACTGCTGGAAAAGAATGTTAGCACTTGGTTTTAGAAGTATTTTGATTCGTCATCGTTATTTGTATGCGCAGGTAAATGAAATCTGAAACTAGAATCAACTGTGACCTTAACAATTCTGGATGCTTTTACTGAAGTGCTGCTTTGTAGAGCAACTTATTCAGCAGCCACCCACACTGGAAGGGAACTGAAACAAAAAGTACCCCTGATCATAAGGCTCCATATTCAGTGTGTAATAATGAGTTTATGTGCAGGCCATGTCCCCTGATGGAGAGGCCATTGTCACAGGAGCCGGAGATGAAACACTGCGGTTCTGGAACGTCTTTAGCAAGATGAGATCCACGAAGGTATGAAATCAGTTCCTTTCTTATGATGTGTTAGAGTGTTTGTTAAAAGGCAGCACACATACAAACACATAGGCCACATCTTCCTGCAGAATCTTTTGGCAACCAATAAAAAATGTTGGGTGACTTTCTGGCAGATCTCTGTGTGCATGTTCGACCAACACAGTGACACACCTGATTTACATCCACAATCCCATTCAAGGGCTCCAGGGTGCGACTATTTTGGTTGCACATGCACCAAAAAAAAAAAATGTCAAGTGCGACTGAGCATTTTCATTTTCACTGGTTGCATCAGCGCACCTGGGGTTTAAAAATGAGTGTATTTTGATAGAGATTATCAACGTGTATTTCCAACTTTTCCCTCCATTTACATCCTGTGTTAACAGAAGTTAAAATGTATTATTGGGATACACCTAGATTATGTGCTAGTGCACCTAAAGGAAAAAGTGTGGAGCCCTGCGTTTGCTGCTTTGCTCGGTCCGTTCCATCCGTCACATTCCCACATCTGACTGCAACTGTGTGACTCTCACCTCCTTCTCTTAGGAGTCAGTGTCAGTGCTGAACCTCTTCACCAGGATCCGGTAGTCAGCGCACCTCTGTACTACGAGGGAATAAAGCCAGGAGGGGAGTTTTTCTTTGCATGTGTCCATCTGTGAACGGGCCCCTTCTTTGAGTATTCTCCTCAGTAGTCTACAGAGGGCCCCCCTCGATTGCCCTTAGTTATTTAGCCAAGTCGTAGCTGGAGGCGGGAGGGAGCTGGAGAGCTGCGCAGCCTCAGTTTCAAGGGCAGAGGAGACGCATACATGAATACATACATACATACATACATACATACATACATACATACATACATACATCCATACGTACAGTATTCCACTTCCTCCTGAATGCTGGAGCCACTGCCTCCTCCAACAGACGAGCGATCTCTGATGATGAGGAGAATTCTGGGGGCGTTTCTCCCCCAACGTGATTATGTTTTGTTTACAGACTGATTTGTGCTCACCTGCCAAATATTAAGTTTGTTGTTTTGATTGTCTATTTATTTTTTTTTCTGTTTTGTTTTGTTTGTTGTTGTTTTTTTATGTATTTTTAACATTTTCTTACTCGTGTGTTTGTGACAAAGGCTGGTAGATTTCCTTTTATGTGTGTAACTGCAGGTTTCGGTCGTATCTGTGGAGGATGTTTTTTTGGGTTTGAGGAGAAAAGACTTGCTTGTCTTTCTGTATTTTATGAGAGGAAATAATGCTTCATGTACACTCGCAACAAACAAAATAACTCTGCTATTAATCGTGAGAGGGATTGGACAGATGATCCTGATCTCCTTGTTTTTTAATCTGACAAGCTTCATTTAAGTTGAACGTTAAAACTAATAATAACAGTGAGCAGTATTGACTCTTTGTGTCATAATCTCTGAAGAACAATCGTGTGATGGCACATCTAAGGAAACAATCGACTACACTGAACATTAGAGCGATTTGTAATTCACACGAAAACAAGGAGAGTTTAATGTGACTCGTGTTGAAGCTTTTCATTGATCTTTTGTTTCTCTAATTTCTTAAATGGAAATCAGCCGAGAAGGAGGTGAAATTAAAACACTTTGGTTTGTCAGTGTAGTTTGTTACAGCAACTAAAACATTTGGGATCAAATCAGAATTAAATGCTATTCTGTGCAGAGCTTCTTCTTTCTGCTGCATCTGCTAATATATTCAAGCTGGAGGCACTTTGTCTTCTGCTACTTCAGACCACTAAGCCTGTTTCCAGCAGCCGCGCTTTTCTCCTATTTTAATTTTTTTTAAAATCTGATTTCCTAACATCTGCACGTTCTACCCACCCCTCAATTTTTTTATTTTCTTTTGTTTCTGGTTGAATGTTTGAGTCAGCTCGTGTGCCACATCTAAATGAATGCTATTTATTTGTGTTGCGTGCACAAGTTCTTGTACAGGAAAAAAAAAGGCATGTTTGTTCACTGATGTTATCTGATGAGCAGGTTCACTGCTAAACTCTGGAAAACTTCTTTTAATGCCACTTGAAAATCGAGACAATGCTGCCAACTTGAATTACAGAAAGAATGTTAAAAAGAAAACAAATATTTCTGTACTGAGAGATAATCAACAATTAAAAGATCATATCTTGTACCATATGTTGTCGCTGTTTTATTGTCCAATAACTTGAAAACTGACATCATTACATCAGCCTGCTGCTGTGAAGTAAAATAGGCAATATTTAGATCTTCAGATCGGGTCTCAGCCCAGAACAGAACCGTTGGTGCCGAGATGCATTAAGAGAGTCCAGGAATTCTTTCTGGCTTAGGTGAAACAAATAAAACTCTGGATGTAGCGCATTTATATACATGATTTGATTTTGGATTAGGTTTGTTTGAATTAAACTTGTGGGCCTTGGTTGAGGAATGCACTCTGGTGTTTACTGTGAAGTGAAACCCTGATGTGCTTTATGTTATTCAAAGAGCTCCAAAACTGAAAAACACATGATTGATCCTCACAGCTGCACTGAGTGACGTGTTCCTTCACTACCATCAACACAGGCTCTGTAGTTTATTTTGGATTCTGTGTTAATTCACTAGAGAACTGGTTTCTCCACTTGAAAGAAGTCCTCAGAACATGCGCTGTTTATCAAAAACATTATCCAGGTATTTTTTTGTTTTGGGCTTTGGTTTGTTGACGATAAGAAAAATAGAAAATCATCACGCGGATCATTACATTTCTTTCTTCTTCTTTCTTTATTTTAGAGGTTAATCAAAATTAAAACACGCTTTCTGTTTTCAGGACATGTTAAGAGCTTCATGTTAATTCAAAACTAATGTAAAGTCAAAGATCATGGCAGCTTCTTGTGCTCTCACAAATGCCTTTATGTGTTCATTCTGAGCAGAATACTTCATTAGTATGTAGTGAAGTACACCTGATTAAACAACAGCAGGGTGATCACTTGTTAAGCAGTGCCCTCTCAGATGCCCCTCCAGTGGACAAAACATGGTGAAGTGACCTCTCCTCTCTATGAATATATAACAGCTTCCTGCGTGCTGGAGCCCCGCCTCATACATCCGCCCCTCAAACATCCTGTGTCCACCAGACTACATCCATATTTGCATTGTGGTTCAAGTAGAGCTACATTAAAAAAAAAATAAAAAATTGGGGCCATGAAAGACTTCATTTTGGGATCAATTGTACAATTGATTCTCTCCCACACAGACTGGCGGGGCATTTAATCTTTTGGTTTATCTATGAGCTGCACAAATTGAGACTTTTTGTCAAAAAATGAAGGGCATCTTTTGGCTTTTTTGTATCATATTTTCTTATAATTTCATCTCACATGTGCATCTTCAATTCGACCATTTTAATAAAAAGTTGCTTGAACCACTTCTCAAAGTAGCTTTAGTTACCAAAAACGTAGATTTCTCCTTGTCTCTGCCCTCGTTCACCTTCTCCTCTTTGTAAGAACCAGTAAAATTCTCAGTAGGTTCCTCGACACTGGAAACAGAACCACAGTTTTGGCGGAACGTCTTCTGTGGTTCTGTGCACAGATTCACCAGGTGTCTCAACTCCATCAGGGACAAGCACCGTTCTTCCAAACCGATGATGTACTCGTTCATTTAGGATACGACGAAAGACTCATCAGTTGTTCTCGAATAATTTATTCTGTGTAGAACTTGTCACCTGTCTGAACGCCGGTCAGCACATGTGGCCTCCGTGCTGTCCAAACTCAGTGAACACCAGAGGGCGCCATCCTATCTGCAGCTCCCAGTTCAGTGCTCCACTGCTTCTACCACACCCAAACAATCAACCTCACACATGTTACCTTGAAGGTGAGAATCAGATCTTGGACTCACTAAGAGACTAACCTGACAATAATGATGACATATACTTATAGGAGGGGTTGGAGGCTAAACACCCAGCTAACACGGTTTTGTTTCCCACCACATTTGTTAGAACGAGAAGCTTTCAACGGGCAAGAAAACACCCCGCGGCCTCACCTCGTTCCCTGGAAGTCTGCGAATTCTCATCATATTACCAGTCCAGCCCACACACGCATAGTTTTGACCCAGAGCATGAAAAATAATGAATGTTCGCCGCCTCCCAAAGCTCCCACACCTCTGCTTGTGCCCCGTGGCCTACCCAAACTCACTCATACACATTTAAACAGCAAATGGATTTTTATCAGCGTCAACAACAGCTGAAGGGTGTATACATGAAGGAATAATAATAAAAAAAAAAGATCTTAAATGATTCTGCGCCTGTGGTTTGGTTATAGTCAGAACATGGCTAATATTGCAAGGATTGTTGGAATTTGACCGCTAACAAAGTGTTTTTTTTTTTCTGTGTGATGAGGATCAGGTGGGTCTACGTGGTACAGAGCCTCCATCAGCACCAGAGAGCCTGAGCCCTTTCTCCCCATTCAGACTCCATTACAATGTCATCTAAATAACATGCATAAAGTCCATTATAGTGATCGGATAAATCATCTGAATGGAAGACATTCAACACGGTCTCCCAGCTCATCTGTGGCTCTCGGGTGGGCAGATGTTAACATTAAGCCCTGAAAGCGGAGGGGAGAAACGGAGGGGGACCACTAATATGAGTAATCCTGCCTCCTGATGTTTCTATCAAGAGGCGCTGAGTCTGATGTTCATTATACAACCAAAGCCTCACAACACAGCGAGTAGGATCTTCCCCCAGGTTCCTCCCTAAGCCCAACTCTCGAGTTGCATTGATACCCAGCCTGCAGGGATATCAAAGGAACAAGGCTTTTGTGAGTTCTAATAGCCGCGGCCGAGCCGGGCTTGTTTACGGTCATTCTGTCAGAGGCAGCGGAGCACAGAGAGGGTCACTCGTGTTCCTTGTTTATGAAAAAGACAGTCGTCACCCAACCCCCAGCAGCACCTTTGCATCTAAAGGTCACATTGATAACATTTGTATGTAGGACAGACAAATCATTCTTTAAAATAATGCATCTACAGAGCTTGTAGGAATCACTTCTCCTTAAATTCATTATTGTGATTGTGAATTTATCATTTTAAAATGTTTGTCAGGTCCAAAATGTTTGTTTTGTTTACCTCTGTGTAAGAATTCTGACAATTGGTTCCAGCTTTTAAACGACGTTCATCAGCCAATAGTTTAACGCCATTGGTCTCACGTGGTCTTTGTGTTTCATCAGTGACAAAAAAGTCAGTTTGTGGGGGAAAAACTACTTAAAAATGGCTGATTTCTTCACTGTGCACCTACCATACTGTACTGCACTAACGTGAGCTAGCTAGTGTTAGCAATTTTAACATTGGCTAGCTAGCTTAGCTAACGCTGCCAGGGTTTCTTCCTTTTTAGCTCGTGTTACCAACACAGACCGGCACCCTGTTGAGGGAGCAGATGATTTGAACGACAGCAGTGTTGTTGTAACGTTTCAGTAGCTTGCCGACCAAAAACGGGATAAATGAGTCGCTGTCAGATTCAGACGTGGCTGATTGCTTTTGTGGATTTTGCAGATTTTGGTCAAATGTCACACTCTCGAAACGTCCCTGTCACTGTGTCCTCGTGCTATGATGACTTCTCAGATCAACGGATTCATATGAAATAAATGGGTTCCGCTTTTGGTTCAGAGCAAATACAGATTGCTTCCTTTTCACTGAATGTCTGAATAACTGAATACTGACAACACATTTTTTTTTTTTAAATGTCTTACAGGGATTTGGTGAAATTATAAGAAAGATTTGGTATCTGTAAATATAATTCATGTTCACTGCATGTTGATAGCTCTCCAGGTAACATTTAACAATACGCTTCACAAAAAAACATGGGTGGCTACCAAGTAAGGAACGATTTGATAGTTAATCATTCGTTAATGAGTAACTCCTGATTAACTCTGATTTGAGAACTCAATAGTAGATAAAGACTTACAGGAGAACGGACTGGGAGACACCACGTTAATGAATCATTAGGTGATGATTGAGTCATTTCTGAACTGACACACTTTCTTCATGAGTTGCTCTTGATCGCCTGATTAACTAATGATTAAGTAATACCACTGGTTCAAGCTAATCAGCAGCTGGTTGAGAGTTAATCAGGAACAACTCATGAGGATGTTTATGATCTCATCGCGACCTAATGAAGTATTAGCGTAGTATCTTCCAGTCTGCTCTCCAGTAATTCATCGTTATTTACCATATAGTCCTGAAATCACAGTTATTGAGGAAGTATTCATTAACGATTCATTAACTATCGAGTCGTTCCTCATTAATTCCTAATTTTCTCCTTAGTAACTACACATATCTTTGTGTACCTTATTGTAAAGTGTCACCACTCTGTCTTTTCTCAATGAATCACTCCTCATACACTACTTTCGACATCTGATTACTGACAGAGCTTTTTAAATGCAGAGGTGTTCTTGCAAATATCACGGTTGTGAATTCAAATTCAGTCCACCAGGAGGTTTAATCCAATCCCTCCTTCGTTCTTTGTAAGGAAACACTCACCTCTGACAGGTCGTTGTTCGGCGGTCTCTCCCTTCTGGTTCAGACGGGATGAACGAGGAGCAGGCAGAGTCACAGAGCAGAACCACTCTGCCGAGTACGATAATGCTGCTCGGTTTTTAAATTCATCACACTACTAGAGGAAAAAAAAAATAAAAATCCAATAATATTACACCGTGAATGTTAAAACCCAAATGCTCGGCTTTTAAATGTACAATGATGGCACATTTAAATCACTCTCATGTGCCCCGTCAGCCTACAACTGCCGCTAAACTGTCGAGGAGGTCAGAAACAATGAGTAACAGTGTAATTTGACGATTATGTCATTTGAAGATAGCACTAATGCAGAAATGACTTGTGGTTGTTATTTCCCAACCCACTTATATTTGGGAACATCAGTTTTTAAGAGCCATCCCCTGCTGAAATCTACACCATTTATTCAACAAAAGCCTCCTCAGGACTCCTCGCAGCACATCCAACATCTGTTTTTAGCTTCTTTTCCTCTTTTAAAGACGGGTGTAATTGCCCAAAAAAGACACTGTAATGATATGTACGTATGCAACACGAGGGTGTACATCAGTTTATGCTGCTGATTACATTCCCACTGTCTTGTTTCCTCTTTTATTCTTGTCGTTTAGGTTTTAGAGATGATAATGGGAATATGATGACTGTATTCTGATGTTTTCTGTGAGTTGAACGCAAATTCAAATCAATTATGTGGAAATTCCCCTCCAGACATGATGGTTTATAATCCAGTTGTGAAAAAGCAAATTT